>NW_022325888.1:0-2432 GCF_002776525.5 Piliocolobus tephrosceles | reverse complement strand
TGTAGAGGGAAATTTATAGCACTAAGTGCCCACAAGAGAAAGCAGGAAAGATCTAAAATTGACACTCTAACATCACAATTAAAAGAACTAGAGAGGCAAGAGCAAACACATTCAAAAGCTAGCAGAAGGCAAGAAATAACTAAGATCAGAGCAGAACTGAAGGAGATAGAGACACAAAAAACCCTCCAAAAAATCAATGAATCCAGGAGTTGGTTTTTTGAAAAGATCAACAAAATTGACAGACCGCTAGCAAGATTAATAAAGAAGAAAAGAGAGAGGAATCAAATAGACGCAATAAAAAATGATAAAGGGGATATCACCACCGACCCCACAGAAATACAAACTACCATCAGAGAATACTATAAACACCTCTACGCAAATCAACTAGAAAATCTAGAAGAAATGGATAATTTCCTGGACGCGTACACTCTTCCAAGACTAAACCAGGAAGAAGTTGAATCCCTGAATAGACCAATAGCAGCCTCTGAAATTGAGGCAACAATTAATAGCCTGCCCACCAAAAAAAGCCCAGGACCAGATGGATTCACAGCTGAATTCTACCAGAGGTACAAGGAGGAGCTGGTACCATTCCTTCTGAAACTATTCCAATCAATAGAAAAAGAGGGAATCCTCCCTAACTCATTTTATGAGGCCAACATCATCCTGATACCAAAGCCTGGCAGAGACACAACAAAAAAAGAGAATTTTAGACCAATCTCCCTGATGAACATCGATGCAAAAATCCTCAATAAAATCCTGGCAAACCGGATTCAGCAGCACATCAAAAAGCTTATCCACCATGATCAAGTGGGCTTCATCCCTGGGATGCAAGGCTGGTTCAACATTCGCAAATCAATCAACGTAATCCAGCATATCAACAGAACCAAAGACAAGAACCACATGATTATCTCAATAGATGCAGAAAAGGCTTTTGACAAAATTCAACAGCCCTTCATGCTAAAAACGCTCAACAAATTCGGTATTGATGGAACGTACCTCAAAATAATAAGAGCTATTTATGACAAACCCACAGCTAATATCATACTGAATGGGCAAAAACTGGAAAAGTTCCCTTTGAAAACTGGCACAAGACAGGGATGCCCTCTCTCACCACTCCTATTCAACATAGTGTTGGAAGTTCTGGCTAGGGCAATCAGGCAAGAGAAAGAAATCAAGGGTATTCAGTTAGGAAAAGAGGAAGTCAAATTGTCCCTGTTTGCAGATGACATGATTGTGTATTTAGAAAACCCCATCGTCTCAGCCCAAAATCTTCTTAAGCTGATAAGCAACTTCAGCAAAGTCTCAGGATACAAAATTAATGTGCAAAAATCACAAGCATTCTTATACACCAGTAACAGACAAGCAGAGAGCCAAATCAGGAATGAACTTCCATTCACAATTGCTTCAAAGAGAATAAAATACCTAGGAATCCAACTTACAAGGGATGTAAAGGACCTCTTCAAGGAGAACTACAAACCACTGCTCAGTGAAATCAAAGAGGACACAAACAAATGGAAGAACATACCATGCTCATGGATAGGCAGAATCAATATTGTGAAAATGGCCATACTGCCCAAGGTAATTTATAGATTCAATGCCATCCCCATCAAGCTACCAATGAGTTTCTTCACCGAATTGGAAAAAACTGCTTTAAAGTTCATATGGAACCAAAAAAGAGCCCGTATTGCCAAGACAATCCTAAGTCAAAAGGACAAAGCCGGAGGCGTCACGCTACCTGACTTCAAACTATACTACAAGGCTACAGTAACCAAAACAGCATGGTACTGGTACCAAAACAGAGATATAGACCAATGGAACAGAACGGAGCCTTCAGAAATAATGCCACACATCTACAACCATCTGATCTTTGACAAACCTGAGAAAAACAAGAAATGGGGAAAGGATTCCCTATTTAATAAATGGTGCTGGGAAAATTGGCTAGCCATAAGTAGAAAGCTGAAACAGGATCCTTTCCTTACTCCTTATACGAAGATTAATTCAAGATGGATTAGAGACTTAAATGTTATACCTAATACCATAAAAACCCTAGAAGAAAATCTAGGTAGTACCATTCAGGACATAGGCACGGGCAAGGACTTCATGTCTAAAACACCAAAAGCAACGGCAGCAAAAGCCAAAATTGACAAATGGGATCTCATTAAACTAAAGAGCTTCTGCACAGCAAAAGAAACTACCATCAGAGTGAACAGGCAACCTACAGAATGGGAGAAAATTTTTGCAATCTACTCATCTGACAAAGGGCTCATTTCCAGAATCTACAAAGAACTCAAACAAATTTACAAGAAAAAAACAAACAACCCCATCCAAAAGTGGGGAAAGGATATGAACAGACATTTCTCAAAAGAAGACATTCATACAGCCAATAGACACATGAAAAAATGCTCATCATCACTGGCCATCAGAGAAATGCA
>NW_022325887.1:25429-59455 GCF_002776525.5 Piliocolobus tephrosceles | reverse complement strand
AGGTGTTAACTAGAGCTATCCTGTGCAAATTGGGCCTTGCAGTCAACTCATGGAGGAGTCAGCTGTAACATGCTGTGAGAGGAGCATCGAGGCACAGGGAAGCCCATGCAGGAGCCCTGAGGCCAGGATGGGTGTGGTGTGGTACAAGAAAGCAACAGAAAGCAGGACCACGCATCTTCCACAGGTGCCAGGGCGGGGGAACAGCACCTGACCACATGCTTGTGCAGTGACACAGCTCTATGGCCACTCAGCTACCTGAGATGATGTCATTTCAGCGGGAAAAGGAAGAGAGCTCCAGAGAAGCTCAAAATGACTGTCCCCTAAACCTCCACACCTGCTTACTACTAGGAGAAGCACTTCTGGTCTGTATACAGTTCTGGCAGGTTTGGCTACCAGTTTCCAGGCACACAGGAACAATTAGAGGCCGTAGATAAGCGAGAAATGACCAGAATGCTGGCAAGCACATGACCATGGTGTGGGCTGACCACAGCCATCAAGAAGCCCCAGAGCATCTCCAGAGGCAAAGCTGGTACCAGAATTCACATTAATTCTGAGCAACACAGCCTGAGCAACACAGCAAGACCCCACCTCTACCGAAAATTTAAAAAATTAGCCAAGCGAGGTGGCACATGCCTGTGGTCCCAGCTACTCAAGAGGCTGAGGCAGGAGGATCACTTGAGCCTGGGAGGTTGAGGCTGCAGTGAGCCATGATTGCAGCACTGCTCTCCAGCCTGGGTGACAAACTAAGACCCTGACACACACAAAAAAAGAAAAGGAATAAGTTCAGTAATGAAAAAACAGTAAATGAAAAAGGGATGCTTGTGAGATACTTCAAGCACTGTTTTCTATCTGAAAGGGTTAGCATAAGGTTCTGGATACCAAAATTTACAGAAGAGGTAATGTACAGTTCACACTAAAATGTCATCATTGATCCGATTACTGTTATATCTTGATTTTCATTCTTTCTTCTTTCCCTTATGATTGAAAATCCCTACGAAAGCATAAAGCACAGGCTGTCAGGGAAGTCGTGCAGGAGGAACACAGAAACACCAATACACACGGGCAAACAAAACACACAGAGCCACATACCCCTCTCACTCATACTTTGTTCACCTGCAAATACAGGCTGTTATATCACATTTTTGGTCCAGTTTAGAAGCATATTAATTCCATGTAACTTCAGCATACTGTAACGTACTCAGACTGAGGTGAGAGCAAAGGAGGCCAAAATATAACTATAAACATAATTTTCATAATAGTTTTTTAACACTATGAATAGACTCTTTATCTGCTTACAGATTAGAAGGTTAGACTGCTTATAATGTAACCTTTCAAGATTTTTTAAAAATTTGGCTGCTTGTACTAGAGAGAAAAGCAGGACCAATTAGAGAAAGAGATGAATTCTCTGGCAGATAAAACAAAGGGGATTTTCAAGGGCTTTGGAGGTGGCTGGCACCAGTTCTTTACTAGATACAGTTTCACATCAAAATATATTACTTTATCTTTCTAGGTTCATCATAAACCCTAATCTTTTTTTTTTTTTTTTTTGAGGCGGAGTCTTGCTCTGTCGCCCGGACTGGAGTGCAGTGGCCAGATCTCAGCTCACTGCAAGCTCCGCCTCCCGGGTTTACGCCATTCTCCTGCCTCAGCCTCCCGAGTAGCTGAGACTACAGGCGCCCGCCACCTCGCCCAGCTAGTTTTTGTATTTTTAGTAGAGACGGGGTTTCACCGTGTTAGCCAGGATGGTCTTGATCTCCTGACCTCGTGATCCGCCCGTCTCGGCCTCCCAAAGTGCTGGGATTACAGGCTTGAGCCACCGCACCCGGCCATAAACCCTAATCTTAACACTCAACCATAATTAGGCTTAATTTGGAATAGGAAGTTGGAAATGAGGGGAGCATAAAAGAAAAAAGACTAATTTTTCTGAAGCAAAAGAGCAAGGGTTAAAGAGGAAAAGAAACAGAGAAAGAATGATATTGGTAAAAGAATACTTACAAATACATATGAAAGACTGAGGGAAAGGAGACCATGGCGATTTTAGGTCTCTGGGACAGGGATGAAAGAAGACAGTGGGGAAGGCAAGGTCCCTGTGATACCTGCACCCCTCCAGGAGTTCCACTGGCTCAGGATTTCTGGGTCACCTTTGTAGTCGTGTGGGGTAAGGAAAAACTCTTACGCACAAACTTTCTGGAAGTCTGTGCCACTAAAATAATTTTTTAAATCCCAATATAAAATATTTGGCCAACCACATTAGTTTTGAAATATCAAACTTACTTTCTTCTGAGAATTCAAAACTTTCCTGGCAATACAAGGGACAGCTGCCATCAATTCATTAAAACATACATTTTGCTAAGGACTCTGCGGAGTGTTGGAGACCATGGAGATGGCAAAGATAAACATGGATCCTCAGACGGTTCTTACTTAGCTGGAGAAGCAACCAATTGCAGCACAACGTCCATGTGAAGGCGGATGCACTGGCTAAGCAAGAAGGTAGCGGAAAAACTGGATGGAGGAGGGCAGCAAGAGCGAAAGAACAGCAGAGGCTGGGTCTGGTGGGAAGACAGCCCTAGAAGTGTTTTTGTCCTGTGATGGTAAAGTCTTCAGGATACCTGGAACTCTTCAAAATTCTCAATATTATAATGCTACTTCTATGATACTACATAGGCTAGTTTGATCTGATTGGAGCCATATAAAAAATTTTTTTAAGTAAAATAGAATTCAACAAGCTAGAAATCCCATACCTAAAGCACATTTGTGCAACATATTCAAGAGGTAAAATCCAAACACTTCTCTGCGTTAGAAATGTTTAAAAGTCTGGCCACGAGTGGTGGCTCATGCCTATTACACCAGCATTTTGGGAGGCCAGGGCAGGAGGATCCCTTGAGGCCAGGAGTTCGAGACCAGCCTGAACAACAGAGCAAGCCCCTTTGTCTCTTGGGAAAAAAATGTCTAAAACCATAAAATCACAGAATGTTAAAGTTACCAGGAACTTTAGAACTAACCACGCACACATACCCTTATTTTATACATAATGCAATAAGGCACCAAGAAAAAATTATGCTAATTCACCTTTCATGTTAAAAAAAAAAAAAAATTCCAAAAGGAAGAGTTAGAAAAACCTGACTTAAAGTTTATTATAAGGTGAAGATATTTAAATCTATCATATCATTATATCTAAAAAGAAAAACAGTAAGATCTGTGTGAATGCCCAAAAGGCATTTTACAAAATTCAGCAGCTATTTCTGATTTTCAGAAATGAAATGAACTATAATGATAATTCCTCCACTCAACGGAGGACACCTACCGCATCATCACTAGTGCCTCTGAGGAGACAGTTTATATCGATGCCCCTGAGCAGAGAGTTTCCAGCTCTCACACAGGCCATGCACATTTTTGTTTCTTCCTCAGGTTTTATACATTTTGTTCACAGTGTGAATGAAACCTTTTAATAAACCATTGTGGCCAGGCACAGAGGCTCACTCCTATAATCCCAGTACTGAGGTGGGTGGATCACTTGAGCTCAGGAGTTCAAGACCAGCCTGGGCAATAGGGTGAAACCCCGTCTCTACAAAAAATACAACAATTAGCTGGCCGTGGTAGCACGTGCCTGTTGTCCCAGTTACTCAGGAGGCTGAGGTGGGAGGATTGCCTGGGCCTGGAAGGCACAGGTTGCAGTGAGCCGAGATAGCACCACTGTACTCCAGCCTGGGAGACAGAACAAGACCCTGTCTCAAAAAAAATAAAATAAACCATCGTTTCTGATTGCTATCATAAAAGAAAACTACTGTTACATATACATCTATCTACATCATACAAGCATATATATGCACACACATACATATCTGAATTTATATACTCATTTCCAAGCTAGTTACCTTACTAAATTGTTATAAGTTCTCATAGTTATTCAGTTGATCTCCTTGGCTATTCTAACAAGAGAATTCTAGTATCTACAAATAATGCTAATTTTGTCTCATTTTTAATAACCATTTTTTAAAAATCTTACTGCTTTGGCTAGTATATTTGAAAACAATGTCATAAAGTCCTGTATAGGCATCACTGTTTTGTCCCTGTCTCCTGTTAAGCATGGTATGTGCTGCTTTTAGAGCATCATTTTTTGAGGCAGAGTCTCGCTTTGTCACCCAGGCTGAAGTGCAGTGGCGCAATCTCGGCTCACTGCAAACTCCGCCTCCCGAGTTCACGCCATTCTCCTGCCTCAGCCTCCCGAGCAGCTGGGACTACAGGCGCCCACTGCCAGGCCCGGCTAATTTTTTGTATTTTTAGTAGAGATGGGGTTTCACCGTGTTAGCCAGGATGGTCTCGATCTCCTGTCCTCGCCATCCGCCCACCTCAGCCTCCCAAAGTGCTGGGATTACAGGCATGAGCCACCGCGCCCGGCGAGCATCTTATTTATCTTAAGATCCAGACTATTCCAACAGAAATTAAATGTTTATGAGGTAGATGTTAAATTTTATTAAATGCATTACTGACATATAGTATGATGGTAATTTTTATCTTTAAATTTACTGATAGTTCCAATTCTATTTATTTAATAATATTTTTGCATTCTTAGAATAAGCCACTTTTTAGCCAATGGTGTAATTTTTTTTTAAATGTATGGCTGGATTAAATGTGGCTAATATTTCAGTTAAGGAGAGCCTCTACATTAGTAAGAATATACTGTGGCTTTCTTTGTTCATACCATCTTTGAAAAGCTTTGGTATCAGAAATAATATTAACATATTAGTACTACTTTTATCAAAACAAATTGGAATGCTTTCCATCTTTTCTGTACTTTGGAATATTTTTCAAGTTTCTATTATTTGAATATCACCATCATAATTTTGGCTATAGTTGCACTCAACTGTCTTATGTGTTTAATATTTTTCTGCATAAATTTAATATTGACTCATTTCTTCTTTGACTTAACCTGGTCCTAAGTTACAGTTTTTCTAGTACATTTTAATTATTAAAATATGAAATAATCATCTGTACATAGCTTATATAATTACCTATACCCTCTGTAATATTTAATATCTACTATCTTTGGGAAACATACCACACAACTTTAAATATCACAGAAATTATATTTTTCTCATATTTGAAAAACTTTACCTATAACACCATCTGGATTCAAGACTATTTTGGCAGCTATTTTTTTTTTTTTGAGACACGGTTTCACTCTTGTCTCCCAGGCTGGAGTGCAATGGCATGATCTCGGCTCACTGCAACCTCCACCTGCCGGGTTCAAGTGATTCTCCTGCCTCAGCCTCCCAAGTAGCTGAGATTACAGGCATGCACCACCACGCCCAGCTAATTTCATATTTTTAGTAGAGACAGGGTTTCTTCATGTTGGTCAGGCTGGTCTCGAACTCCCGACCTCGGTGATCCACCCACCTCAGCCTCCCAAAGTGCTGGGATTACAGGCATGAGCCACTGCGCCCGGCCGGGAGCTATTTTCTTAAGTCACTTTGTGACATCTTCCAAGAATATTCCAAGTGTTTTTCTTTATGAATTGATTTTGGTAATTTTGTTTTCCTAATTTCAATTTTATCAATATCTTCTATATTTTATTCTAGTTTTAAAAAAATCTCCAACATCCCTGATTATATACATTATATATATAATATATACATACACATATATAGCTAACATATCTATTATATACTATATATAAATTATACATAATATTATATATATACATATTATATATATAATTTGGGGTATTTGTGTTATCTTATTTCTTGATGAGTCTAACTAAAATTTTATTTCATTGTTTAACAAAGAACATACTCAAGATTTTTCAATTCTGGTGATTTTCTTTTTTACTCATTCATATTTATTCAGTATTTACTAAACACCTTCCATGTGTCTAGTAAGGTGCTAGGTACTGAGGAAAGAGAAGAGTGAAACAGACACAGTTGTAACTTACTTCATTAATTTCTGCCGTTTTTAAAAACTCCCTCCAGTTATCCCAGATTTCTTTTGTTGTTTCTTTTCTTTCGAATGTCCTTGTGTAGAATTTACTTTATTTTCATTCTTTATTTTTTGATAATAAAAGCTTTCAGAGGAACAAATTTGCTTATTTGTAACTTTGTTAGTATTTCATAATTATTTCTCTAAATGATCTATAACTGTAGTTTTCAATTCCTATTTGAGTCAAAATTTCCAAATAGAGTAAGTTTTTAAAATGTCAACTTTCATTATTTACAGTTTTATTGCATTATGATCATAGAGCGACCAGTAAAATTTCTCTTGAATGACAGTAATGAGGTTTTCTTTCTGGCCTTAGAATAGATCAATATATTAACCATTCCATGATCATTTTGAAAAAATGGTTTGTGTAAGACACAGTTAAATTCTCCCACTTTACTTGTGACTTTTTCCATGTGTTTCAAATAGGTTCTCCTTTAGTTACTTCCAGTGTTTTGCTATTTAGTGAGTGGACTTTGTAACTGCTACTTCTTGAATTGCACTTTTATCAATATAAAAGGCCCTATCTCATTTAAGATGCTTTATGGTGTACCGTGTCTTCAAGTGATACTATTGTTTCAGTAGAATTATGTTGTAAGACAGACAAAGCCAAGAAAGATATCCACAATTAAATCACATTTTGTTTTACTATCAAGAAAGATACTGCTACCTACAGAATGGGAGAATATTTTTGCAAGCTATCCATCTGACAAAGGTCTATTATCCAGAATCTACAAGGAACTTAAATTTACAAGAAAAAAAAAAAAAAAACCCATTACAAAGTGGTCAAAGGACACAAACAGATAACTTTTCAAAAGAAGACATTTATGCAGTCAACAAATATATGAAAAAAAGCTGAACATCACTGATTATTAGAGAAATGCACATCAAAACCACAATGAGATCCATCTCATGCCAGTCAGAATGGCGATTATTAAAAAGTCAAGAAACAACAGATGCTGGTGAGGCTGGGGAGAACTACACTGTTGGTGGGAATGTCAATTAGTTCAACCATTGTGGAAGACAGTGTGGTAATTCCTTAAAGACCTAGAACCAGAAAAGCCATTTGACCCAGCAATTCCATTACTGAATATATACCCAAAGGAATATAAATCATTCTATTATAAAGATACATGCACCTGTATGTTCACTGCAGCACTATTCACAATAGCAAAGACATGGAATCAATCCAAATGTCCATCAATGACAGAGTGGATAAAGAAAATGTGGTACATATACACCATGGAATAGAATGCAGCCATAAAAAGGAACAAGATCATGTCCTCTGCAGGGACATGGATGGAGCTGAAAGCCATTATCCTCAGCAAACTAACAGGAACAGAAAACCAGATACCGCAAGTTCTCGCTTATAAATGGGAGCTTAACAATGAGAACACATGGAAACAGCGCAGAGGGGTCGGGGGAACAACACACACTGGGGCCTGTCAGGGGGCGGGGGCGGTAGGAGGGACAGCATCAGGATAAACAGCTAATGCATGTGGGGCTTTAATACCTAGGTGATGGGTTGATCTGTGCAGCAAACCACCATGGCACACGTTTACTTATGTAACAAACCTGCACGTCCTGTACATGCATCGCAGAACTTAAAATAAAGTTAATTTAATTTTTTTTAAGAAGATATTGCTTTAAGAGACAGAAAGTACAAAAAAAAAAAAAAAAGGCAGTATTCTATCAAGTTAAAGTTCTTTGGAGCTAAATGGGAAAATATTTATATATTTTAAGTGCTAAAGAAGTGCAAACTCTAATCAAGTTATATGGCCGTTTGAATGGGGGTCTCAGGCACCTATTAGAAGCTACACAAATTAAATAAAATATAACTTGAATCTAAGGCACATGAGTATTATGACACCTCTTTCTTCAACTTTTGAAGGCCATGCTACAGAAAGACTACAAAGGTGGTGAACAAGAATTCTATACCCAGCCAAAGTATATAAAGGGGTAAGGGCAAAACATAGTTATCTTCAGATGAAGGTTGAGAAAACTTACTAGCACAGAATATCCCTGAATATGCTCAAACCAAATATGGTCAAGAATATGTTCCAACCAAAGCAAAAGTGGCTCAAGCTGATATCTGAAGTCTAGGTAGGGTTAGAATCCCAACCTTGTCCCTATCAGAGATCTCTATTTATTAAAAAATAAACCTCAGCAGACTGAGAAGACAACCCCAGAAATTATATGGGGTCAGGCATGGTGGCAAATGTCAACACTTTTGGAGGCTGAGGTGAGAGGACAGCTTGAGGCCAGGAGTTGGAGACTAGCCTGGGCAACACAGTGAGACCCCGTCTCTACCAAAAAAAAATTTTTTTGCCGGGCGCGGTGGCTCAAGCCTGTAATCCCAGCACTTTGGGAGGCCGAGACGGGCGGATCACGAGGTCAGCAGATCAAGACCATCCTGGCTAACACGGTGAAACCCCGTCTCTACTAAAAAAATACAAAAAACTAGCCGGGTGAGATGGCGAGCGCCTGTAGTCCCAGCTACTTGGGAGGCTGAGACAGAAGAATGGCGTGAACCCAGGAGGCGGAGCTTGCAGTGAGCTGAGATCCGGCCACTGCACTCCAGCCTGGGCGGCAGAGCAAGACTCCGCCTCAAAAAAAAAAAAAAAAATTTTTTTTAATTAGCTGGGCATGGTGGCACCAACTGTAGTCCCAGCTACTCAGGAGGCTGGGGCAGAGAGGAAGGTCAAGGCTGCAGTAAGCCAGCATCACACCACTGCACTCCAGTCTGGGAAATAGAACAAGACCTTGTCTCTTTAAAAAAAAAAAAAAAAAATTATATGGAAAGAAATCCCAATATTATTTGGAATAAAACACTTACGTAAATATCTTTTAATCCTGGAAAGATTTAGAACAAGTGGGGAAATAATCAAAAGAATCAGACAAGTAGTAATAGTATTCCATATTAAGAAATATCTGCATTAGAGAATTACACTTTTAATGTTTATGAGAATTAAAGAGTTAAAGGTCAAACTTGTGATTCCAATTCAAAATACGTAACTGAGTAATTAATTTGTAATTTTAAATTTGAAAGCATGCATCTACATATACACACATATAAAGAGAGAATACAGGCTGGGCACTGTGGCTCACATCTATAATCTCAGCACTTTGGGAGGCCAAGGTGGGAGGATAGCTTGAGCCCAGGAGTTCAAGACTAGCGTGGGCAATATAGCAAGTCCCCGTCTCTATAAAAAACACAAAAATTAGCCAGATGTGGTGGCATGCTCTTGTAGTCCCAGCTACTCAGGAGGCTGAGATGAGAGGATCACCTGCACCCAGGAGGTCAAGGCTGCAGTGAGCCATGACCATGCCACTGAACTCCAGCCTGGGTGACAGAGAGAGAAACTGTCTCAAAAAAAACAAAAAAGAGAGAGAATATAAATGTTTTGGAATATATAAGAGGACTTAAGAATCACTAAGTTTATTAGAATAATCATTAAGTTTATAAGACTTTAAAAACTGGACTTTTTTGTCAGACTTTAACAAGAACCTAAATATACTAAATAAACAAATTAAAATGTTAACTTTATTAGCAAAGTTTGTAAACAGAACTGAATTTAACCAGATGCTGTTAAAGAGTGCTTATTAAATTTTACTGCATTTATAAACAGAACATATGGAATAACAAGACATTGAACTTGAAAGTTTCAAGAGCTACTTTTTTATTATTCACAACTTAAAATGACTTAATTTTAAAAATCAAAGTAATATATAAATAAGCTTTTCTACAGTATATATATTTGATTTTCTGTCTTAACTGGGGGAAGCTCTTTAATGGAGAGCTTAACCCACTCACATTTATTACAGTAATAGATATATTTGACATTACTTCTTGTTTTTTACTATGTATTACCATTGATATTTGATGTATGCATCTTCACTTTGTTGGTTGTTTGTTGTTGTTTTTGTTTTGTTTTTTTTTTTTTGAGACAGAGTTTTGCTCTTGTTGCCCAGGCTGGTGTACAATGGTGCAATCTCGGCTCACCACAACCTCCGCCTCCCAGGTTCAAGCGATTCTTCTGCCTCAGCCTCCCGAGTAGCTGGGATTATAGGCATGTGCCACCACACTCGGCTAATTTTGTATTTTTTAGTAGAGACAGGGTTTCTCCATGCTGGTCAGGGTGGTCTCGAACTCCCAACTTCAGGTGATCCACCCCCCTCGGCCTCTCAAAGTGCTGGGATTATAGGTGTGAGCCACTGCACCCGGCCACATCTTCACTTTTACAAAAGCAAAGAGAATCCAAAAGAGAGAAAAAGGATCCAAGAAGTAATGAGCTAACCTAAGAATGAGACAGGACTAGAAAGCAACCAGTCCAAACCAAAATATTATGTTAGAGGGTTAAGAAGAATTAACAGCTAAAGCTTATCAGGCGCTTTCTATGTGCGTCTATTTTAAACCTTCAGATGTTTTAACCTATGAATCACCACAACAACCCTACAAGGTAGGTTATATTACTCTTCCCTTTCCTAGATAAAGAAGTTGAGGCTCGAGGAAAAATTATTTGCCTGGGCCAGGTGCAGTGGCTCATGCCTGTAATCCCAGCACTCTGGGAGGCCGAGGCGGGTGGATCACAAGGTCAGGAGATGGAGACCATCCTGGCTAACATGGTGAAACCCTGTCTCTATAACAAATACAAACAATGAGCCAGGCGCAGTGGCAGGCGCCTGTAGTCCCAGCTACTCAGGAGGCTGAGGCAGGAGAATGGCGTGAACCTGGGAGGCAGAGCTTGCAGTGAGCCGAGATTGCACCACTGCACTCCAGCCTGGGTGACAGAGCGAGACTCCATCTCAAAAAATAATTTTTTTTGCCCAAAGTCTCAGAGGGCAGAAGTGACAGAAATGAGAGCAGGGCGCGGTGGCTCATGCCTGTAATCCCAGCAATTTGGGAGGCCCCAGGTGGGCGGATCACCTGAGGTCAGGAATTTGAGACCAACCTGGCCAACATGGCGAAACTCTGTCTCTACTAAAAATACAAAAATTAGCCAGGCCTGATGGCACGCACTTGTAGTCCCAGCTACTCAGGAGACTGAGGCAGGAGAATCTCTTGAACCTGGGAGGCAGAGGTTGCAGTGAGCCGAGATCACTCCAGTGTACTCCAGCCTAGGCAACAGAATGAGACTCTGTCTCAAAAAAAAAGAAAAAAAGAAGTGGCAGAACTGAGTATGAAAAGACAGCCTAGCTCCAGAGCCCCAACTGTTAACCACTGCACTTCTTGTTTTTAAGAAAAAAGAAATTCCGTCTAACAGTCTGTAAAAATAAGAAACCGAGTAACAGGATAAAAGCATATTAATTTTAAAAGTAAAGAGCATACTCATACCAACTCCCTTCCATTCTCCTTACTCCTTCCTCCTGCCTTCACAGATCACACGTTATGCAATGTAAGATGTCACTGTCCTCTCTATAAATCTAAACATACTACCTGGTTCTCCAGCAAATAATACATGAGATCCTGATATTTTAAATGCTGATTGGCCTTCCATTTTTAGAATTAACCTATAAATGATGCACAGAAGACTTACTAATACTAATTATGGAACAGAATGTAAATGTTCTAGCCATGTGAAAGGTCAAGAGGCAGACTGGGAATAAGTTGGGGAGGGGAACTCTGAGAGTAAGGCAGAAGACATTTAGGGGCACGACATCCTCATTTACCTGTGGCGAAGCCTAGGACACTGTTTAAAGCTGGTGAGTCAAGAAATACAAGTGGAAAACAATAGATTTCTTAAAATTTTAAAGTTTTTTATTTTTTTGAGACAGAGTCTTACTCTGTCGCCAGGCTGGAGTGCAGAAGCGTGATCTCAGCTCACTGCAACCTCCGCTTCTCGGGCTCAAGCGATTCTCCTGCCTCAGCCTCCCGAGTAGCTGGGATTACAGCTGCCCACCATTGCACCCGACTAATTTTTGTATTTTTGGTAGAGATGGGATTTCACCATGATGGCCAGGCTGGTCTCAAAGGGAAAATTTCATATAGCAAAGTGGAAAGAATTTTACAGTAAACTTCTGTATACCACTACTTGTATTCTACCATTAGCATTTTATACTAACAATGGATTTGGAAAATTTAAGTATGACTTACAGAAATGGATGGTGAGGGGAATATATAGTAGGGAAAATGTACTTAATTCCTCACCTTTCATATCACAGGTTAGTAGTAGAGAGGCTCGAAAGCTAACAAATCAAGAAACAATAAGGGTATAGTATATCATGTAGAATTATAGAGATAACTACCATTTCATTGAAATGCATAAAAAAATAAGACGGACTAATGGGTGGGTAGAGGGATGAATATAGAGATGTACAAATAAAGCAAATACAGCAAAATATTAATTTAGAATCTAGGTGGCTGGTACGTGGGTGTTTACTATGCAAGTCTTAATTTTTCTGATTAAAATTTTTGTAATAAAATTCTGATGCAAATGTGGTTGAGAACGGTCACTACGTCTACAAAGAGACACTAATGTTTACCAACATCCATGCTGCTCTCTGCTTGGTGCTCCGCAGTCCCCGGGCATGTCAGTGGGGCTGTGTGACTGAGTCTGGCCAGCGGAACGTAAGTAGAAATGATGTGCGCCACTTCTAGGCCTGGCCCCTAAAACCTCGGGCAGGGTCCTCCACACGCCTTCTCTCCTGACTGCCGGCAGATTCCGGGCAATTTGGGAGCCATATGCTGGAGAGGAGCATCCACCAGCCTGAGTCTCTAACAACCACCTGTTGATGGCCCCCAACTCTCAACCAGATGCGACATGAGGTAGAAATCAACTTTCACTGTCTTAAGTGGCTATTTTGAAATTTATCTGTAACCACAGTTAGCATTAACTATAACTAATACAGAGTGCACCTCAGGAACTTTTATTTCATGTAATTTGCATTAACTTTCTAAGTACATACATGCAAATTTAAAACAAATAATAAGCTGGAACTGGGACTGGAGGAAACCTAAACTCGCTTTCTAAGACTTCTTTAGCACTTTGGGCACCTTTGTGTGAATATAAAAAGGCAAAATTGCAAAATGGCACCCCTTCCTCTGGGCTGCTACAACCCTGCTGGGCCCACTCAGTTCTCTAAGCAGATGCCTTTGAACAGTACACAAACTGCACAACCATGCCCAGCAGCCCTGACAACGCAGGTGCTGACAACCTGGTTGGAAACTGAAGGACTGTTAACTAGGACCTTTTAGGAAGCATGAGATGTGGTCACCAGCTTTCTCCGCCCAGGCTGAAAATTTCAGATATGAAATTTTCATATCTTTTACTGTATCTAATTATCGCATCCATTCTGCAATACCATGTTAAGTCATGATGTCCCAACTCGGAGGACTGCAGATACCACAAGAGAGGAATCCTGCTACCACCACAGCCAATTCCAGGGCTAGAAAAGCAGCAGCAACTGAGAAGCTGCCTTCTGCCTTAGACACACCCCGGAGGGGATGAGGAGCTTCTACCTGGAAAAGATGGTGCAATCTCAACCCTTAGAGGGGGTTTGAGATAGGGATTTTAACTCTTTACTCTTTAAACAGACTCCCTGTTCAAGTGACTGAGGTCCTGTGGCAGTCAACCATGGAGGTGTTCCACTGGGATCTCTTTTTCAAGAAAGAACTTGACCAGGTACAGTGGCTTACGCCTGTAATCCCAGCACTTTGGGAGGCCGAAACAGGAGGATCACCTGAGCCCAGGAGTTTGGGACCAGCCTGGACAACATGGCAAGATCCCATCTCTACACTGGGCATGGTGGCTCACACCTGTAATCCCAGCACTGTGGGAGGCTGTCAGGCAGATCACTTGAGGTCAGGAGTTCAAGACCAGCCTGGCCAACGTGGTGAAATCCCATCTCTACTAAAAATACAAAAATTAGCCAGGCATAGTAGTGCACACCTGTAGTCCCAGCTACTCGGGAGGCTCGCTTTAACCCAGGAGGCAGAGGTTGCAGTGAGCCAGGATCGCATCACTGCACTCTAGCCTGGGTGGCAGAAAAAGACTCCATCTCTACCAATAAAACAAAACAGCCAGGCCTGTCCTCCCAGCTACTTGGGTGACTGAAGTGGGAGGATTGCCTGACCCTGGAAGGTCAAGGCTGCAATGAGCCATGATCACAGCACTGCACTCCACCCCAGGTGACAGAGTCAGATCTTGTCTCAAAAAAAAAAAAAAAAAAAACCAACTTGCTATTCATCTGCAAGGACTGCAGAGGTCTAAAAGCCTCCGGCTGTTGGCACCACGAGGATCCTAGGACTCATCCTCGTGTTAGCTTCTGAGCTGAAGGCACGTTCTTCCCAAGTAGCCTCTGGCCAATGACTGAGCCACAGAAAGACTAGTGACCGTGGTGTCTGCCCAACCTGAGACCCCTCTAATGGGCGGGCTTTGCTCTGGAGCTCCCCCATCAGGTGGCCAAGACTTCAGGTCTGCGTCATTAGTCATTATCTGAGGCTCCCCCTGCCCAAACCTACCGCCCCTGCTTCCTTTTCGTAGGTGCTGGGTCTGCACCATGGTCAAAAGCTTTCCTTGCCCAGGCTAGCCTCGAACTCCTCAAATTCTGCTTCCTATCCCTTTTGTCTGTCTTGTGTGCATTCTTAATTCTAAATGTCTGTTCTCCACGGACAAAACTGGCACGATATGGGAACCATGTGACACTCAGGCTTGTGTGCTGCTATCACTCATCCAGCCTCCCTTCTGCTTCCCCCTTATATCCTTTTGGTACCCTTGCTCTGATGACCCTTGGAAGCACTTGTTGAGATTCTAGTCCAATGTACCACAACTGCCAGTTGGGGCCATGTGAACTCATCCCAGTTCTGCAGTAAAGCAGACTGAAAACACACACATCTTTAACAAAGCTCTAATTTCCAGGATCTCAACGATGAACTCTACAGCATTTCATCACAGCATTAGAAGGCCAGTTAAAATTACACTTTCAGCCAGTAGTCCAGCATTTAAAGTTTTTACCACGAATTCCTAGCCAGGCAAGGTGGCATGTGCCTGTAGTCTCAGCTACTTGGAAAGCTGAGGGAGGAGGGTTGCTGGAGCCCAGGAGTTCAAGGCCAGCCTGGGCAACACAGGTGAGACACCATCTCTTTAAAATGTCCTAATCCAGTATCTTCATTTGCAGCAAATCAGAGTTCCCATTTGAAATGATATGCATTCTTTGAAAAATACAATAAAATAAGTCACTGGCATAAACATATTCTTTTTATGTCCTATCCATCAGAGTGCTTTAAAAAGTAAGGTCACTAAAAAATTGGAACACAGGCATCCAAATCACTCTTAAAAGCTCTAACAGGAGTAAGTCTTTTCACAATTTTAACACAAAGGAAATAATACATAGGGGTTTTCACAATACCTGGACAGGCATGTAACTAATGAGAAGTGTTTTTAAAATGTTACCAATCCTTTACCGAACAGTTTATCAACAGGGTTATTTATTACAAGTATATTATTTTTATTTTATGCATATTTCATTTTATAAATATGCATATTATTGGTTATTCTGCCCAAAAAATAGTCTGAACACGTGCTGTGTAATTAAAGTCACGTCTATGCAGTAAGCTGGCCCCTGAAATTTTTCTTCACAGTATTTCTGTGCGGTTGTCCAAATTTTCCATCCTGGCTATAGTACCAGTCCAATGTACCCCAAGTGTCAGGGAGGCACCCGACTCCACTCCGCCCGAGGATAGGGCCGAGGGGGCGGCTGGGGCCCTGGGTGGTGAAGGAGCAATGCGCAGAGGCCAGGACGACCCAGCGACCTACAGCATGGCACCCAGCTCCGGAAAAGGTGGAAAAGGTCACTCGGACAAGTCGCTTCACCTCTCAGAGCCTCAAAGTCCTCATTCAAATTAAAATTAAAATATTACACCTTTGGAAAACGTTTACAGTTCTGACTCTCCCACTGAAACACATACCTGTCACCTGTCCCCACCCCCCTCCCCAGGACTTGAGTCAGGTCAACCATCTCTTTGCTATCAGCCAAGATGTCATTTCTCAGGCAAAACTAAATCCCATTTGCTTCACGTGACAGTCCAGAAATGGTTCGTTTTGTTTTTAAAAGCAACCCTGGTTATCGGCATCTACTCTGCTGGGGGCCGGCATGAGCTACCAGAGGACGAAAACTATGGCCCAGCTGACTCCACGAAGCTCACTCAGGACTGAGGAAGTAAAAACGGGATAACCAGAGGCGCGCCCGACATCCCAGAACAAGCACGGACTATTCCGGGTTAGCAACAGTGGCGGGGCAGCCCTGGCGTGAGTGTGAGGGGTAGAGGCGCAGGCGCCACAAAGTGCGGGGCCCGCGGCCGACAGGGAGCAGCCGCTAGGCATGCCCTTCCCGCAAACGCCCTGAAAGTCCGCCGGCGGCCTGGGCGCTCAGGAGACCCGGTCTAGGCACAGGCCAGGCGCGCAGGGGGGAACCCCGCGGCAGGGACGCCACTGCGCCCGCCCGGCGGCCCCGGCTCCCAGGTGCGCGTTCAGGACGAGCAGCGTTTCCTGGTCGCGGCACGGGCACAGGTAATTTCACAATCCCATGCGCCGCATTCCAACGGCAAGAATCACACGCCAGGACCTTAGCCTTTCGCTCGCCCCCGTGGGCGCCGCGGGCCGGAGGCGGTGGGGGAAGGGCGCCTGGCCGGGGAGGGGTGCGGCGCAACCCCCGCCAGCCGCACAGACCTGGTTCCGGATCCTCGGGCCGTCCTGAGTGGTTGCCCATGCTTGGCCCACTAGGGCAGCGGCCGGCTTGGTGGCCTCGGACGGGATGTCCACCGTGCCGAGCTCGCGCCGGCTCCGGCTGGCGAGGCGGCTGCGTCCGGCGGGTCCGCTGTAGTCAAAGAAAGGGGCGGGCGCCTTCCAGTTCCCAGCGGCTGCCGGCGGAGCCGCTCCTCTCCCGCGCCAGCAGGCCCCGCCCCCTCATCTGCATCCTGCCCGCCCGCGTGGCCCGCCCCCTTCATCTGCATACTGTCCGCCCACCTTATCTGCATTTCCTTCCTAGGCTGCCGGAGGGCCCCCAGCCGTGGGCGGGACTCACCGGCTGACCAGCTGCAGGCCTCCAGCCCCAGACGCTGAGAACCTCAGCTGCACAAGATAGGCTGGAAAAACCCCACTGCGGGGAGGCGGGAGCCGAGTGCCCCCGGAAAGGCAAAATCCTGCTCCTGTGAAGCTAGACCTATCAGGACAAGAGAAACCTAGGACTAGCGCAGGACAGGAGCTTAATAAGCATTTTTTCGGTTGAATGAATGAATGGATGAACAATTCGAGGAGGACATGAAGAAAACGCTAACAAGGCCGTGCCCATTATCCAAAATGAATACTATGGCTAATAATAAAAATGCATACCAATCATAAGTAGAAACTGTTCTGCCGCTGTCAGAAATTACTAAAATGGAAATTACCCTGAACAACTTTCATCCTTCATCTGACAGTGAAAATACTTAGAACAACTAAATCTTGCAGTGAAAATATTTAGGACTAATAAAACCATTAGTGGCATGACTGGTTCTATCTCGTGCATCACTTGAACACTACGGTCCATTCTCAGGTCTCATGCATCAACATCATAGGAAACCACTGATCAATCCTAATGCCTCAACACAGTGTGTCACTTGGTTCGAGGATGCTACGCTCTCCTAGTTTTCTGCTCACCCCCCAAGAAGCCTCTTCCCAGTCCGCTTTGTTGGTTCCTCATCTTGACCTCTAAACCCTGGGCACTAAAGCTCAGCCAACAGATCTCTTTCCTATATACTCTCTTGGTCTTTGATTTACCAACTTGTGGCTTTTAAATACCATCTACATATCTCCAGGTTGGTTCCCTCTTCTAGCTCCAGACTCATTTATCCAACTACCTTCTTGACACCTTCTCTTGACACCTCCACTTAGATTTTCTAATAGTCCTCTCCATCTCCATAAGTGGCAGTTCCGTTCTTCCAGTGACTGAGGCCAGAAACTTCGACTCCTTTCACACACCACATCTTGTCCCTCAACAACGCCTGTCAGTATGTATATCATAAATAGCCCTACATCTCAGCACTTCTCACCTCCTCCACTGCTAGCCCCTGATCCAAACCGCTGTCATCTCCTGCCAGGATTACTGCAACCGCCTCCTAACCAGTCTCACTTCTCCTGCCCTTACCTCCTTATAGTCCATTTTGCACATACAGTGAGAATGATGCTTCTAAAGCCTAGGTCAAATCATGTCACAACTCCACTTGCAACGCTCCAGTGTCTTTCTGTCTCACTTGGAGGAAAAGTCAAAGCCCTTACCATGGCCTCCAAGGCCCTGAATAATCCTCCTCTCCCCCCATCAGTGAACTCACCTTCCCCTTCTCACATTGCTCTTGCTACACCGGCCTCCTCACTGTTCCTCAAATAAACGGAGCATGTTCCCATCTCAGGGCCTTTGCACTTGGTGTTCCCTCTGCCTGCAACATTCTTCCCCCAGACACCTACACTGCATAGACCATATGTCTCACCCTCTCTCACTCCCTGGGCCTTTGCTCAAATGTCACCCTACTAAGGGGGCTTCTCTCATCACACCACATTAAATAGCCAGACCCTCAGCACACACCCTCTCCTACTTTGCTGGCCTCTGTGACACAGATTGCCATTCCATATACTACATGTTTACTAATTATTGTTCCTCCACTAGAGTGTAAACTTTATAAACACGGGGACTCAGAAGGAATGAATGAAAACAAATGAATGAACCAATGTATAGGCTGCATGCAGCAGATACAAATTAGCATTTAAATACACATTACTTCCTTTTAGTGGTAGTATAGTACCATGAGTTGGTTTCTCCCACAAAACTAGTGTGTCAAAGACAAAAGTCACAGTTTTATCTCTGTAATGTCTAAAACATAACACAATACTGAGCATGTACAAGCAAATATACTAAGGAAAATAAATAGCAGGAAACAATGTTAGAGCAGAAATGCATATGACACCAAGTGCAACTCCCTCCCCTTTTAAAAAGGTAATTAGCCCAGAAAAGATGGTGGACTTCCCCAAAGAGTTCCAAAATGATAGGTAAAGCCTGAGTTTGTGATCATGGTAAGAGTGACGCAACCTCAGTTTATAGAAGAGTTACATACTTATTCAAAGAGTTTTGAAAATCAATGAGTCAATTTACTAATTCTATAAAATGTCAGGTAATTAACATGTCTCTTTACGGAAACTGGACAAGTAAGACACTAACCCAACCTGGACTCCTATGGCTCTCTCACCTCCTACATTTAAAATATCTAGTCAAGTCCTGCACATTTCATCACCTTAACATTTTTCAGATTTTGCCTCTCTCTTGTCTTTGCTGCATCTTTCATTCACAAGGGCTGCTGCATTAGCTTCCCAACTAACTTACTACTTCCCGTTTTGCTGCTGCTCAAATTGCTCCTCCACCTGAATTATCAAAAATGCACATCTGACTGCACCATGCCTCTGCCTAGAAGTTCCTGTGGCTCCCCTCTACCCTTAAGGTGAAGTCCTTCTAAGCTTAGTATACTAAGGTCCTTCATAAACATGTGCTCCACCTCCACCCCTATTGTTCTAGCCTCAGCTTTCAGAAGTTCTCCCTCTCACCTTATATTCCAGCAACGCTGAGCCAGCTGTAGCTCCCTGAATACACCCTATCGTTTCAGGCCTCTATTCTTTCATATCTGCTATATTCCCTCGGTTTCAACACCCCTTCCATAACTGAGCTGCCTGGCGAATGCTTATTCATCTGCTATGAACTGAGTTGTGTCCTTCCTAAATTCATGTTGAAGTCCTACACCAAAATGTGATAGTATTTAGAGACAGGGCCTTTAGGAGGTAATTAAGGTTAAATGAGGTCATAAGGGTGGGGCCCTAATCTAGCAGGATAGGTGGCTTTATAAGAAGAGGAAGAGACCAGGTGCGGAGGCTCACGCCTGTAATCCCAGCACTTTGGGAGGCCGAGGCAGGCAGATCAAGAGATCGAGACCATCTGGCCAACATGGTGAAATCCTGTCTCGACTAAATATACAAAAATTAGCTAGGCGTGGTGGCGCGTGCCTCTAGTCCCAGCTACTCAGTTGAGGCAGGAGAATCGTTTGAACCTGGGAGGCAGAGGTTGCAGTGAGCTGAGATCACACCATTGCACTCCAGCCTGGCAACAGAGCAAGACTCCATCTCAAAAAAACAAAACAAAACAAACAAAAATTAAAATTAAAAAAGAAGAGGAAGAGATCTTTCTCTCACTCTCTTTCTGTTATGTGAGGTCACAATGAGACAGTGGCATGTATAAGCCAGGAAGACTCGTCACCAGAACCCAGTTATGCGGGCACTCTGAACTCAGACTTCCAGCCTCCAACACTCTGAGAAATAAATGTCTGCTGTTTAAGCCACCCAGTCTGTGCTATTTGGTTATGGCAGCCCAAGCGGAGTAATAAATATCATCTTTTAAATTCTTGCTCTGTTATCACCCCCCTTTGGTGGGCCTGCACATCTCAGACAGAATTCAGTGCTGTCTCCCTCATGGTACTGCTGTACCCTTTCAATGCTTGTGTTATTTTAATTTTTTTTTTTTTTTTTGAGACAGAGTCTTGCTCTGTTGCCCAGGCTGGAGTGCAGTAGCGCGATCTCAGCTCACTGCAATCTCCGCCTCCTGGGTTTAACTGATTCTCGTGCCTCAGCCTCCTGAGTAGCTAGGATTACAGATGCATGCTACCATGCCTGGCTAATTTTTGTATTCTTATAGAGATGAGGTTTCACCATGTTGCCCAGGCTAGTCTCAAACCCCTGACCTCAAGTGATCCACCTCCCTCTGCCTCCCAAGTAGCTGGGATTACAGGTATGAGCCACCAGGCCCGGCTGGGGTTTCTCCCACAAAACTAGCATGTCAAAGACAAGAGCCTCCCGGGTTCCAGCGATTCTCCTGCCTCAGCCTCTCGAGTAGCTGGGATTACAGGCACCTGCCACCATGCCCAGCTAATTTTTGTATTTTTAGTAGAGACAGGGTTTGACCATGTTGGTCAGGCTGGTCTCGAACTCCTGACCTCAGGTGATCCACCTGGCTTGGCCTCCCAAAGAGCGGGGATTACAGGCATAAGCCACCGCGCCCAGCCATGGATAATTTTAAAAAGCAGTACAGGGACTAGTCAGGTTGTGGCAGTCACACATCCTGGGAAAATGAAAAACCAACTGCCTGAATGTTAAATGAATAGGATAAAATTTCCAGTGGAATCAAAGAGTCCAGGGGAATCAAGCAACTGGTGGAAGTGAAGCTGATGTGCTCTGTATCTGGTGTAAACCTTAGAAGTGGCTCTGATGATCATGGTGACAGGGTGACATGTCAAAGATGCCTGTGATGACTATAAAAAAAGCAACAGTGTACAGACACTCCTCAACTTATGATGGGTTGCGTCCCAGTAACCCATTGTAAACTGAAAATAGGATATCCTAAGTCGATATGGGCTTTGTAGACAGGATGGAGGCAAAAACACTGGCAAACAATATTCCAAAAAATGCTGACAACACAGCACTGTGAGGGTTACCCCCATGATCACAGGGCTGACTAGGAGCTGCGACTCACAACCACTGTCCAGCATCACGAGAAAGTGTAGCTCCACATATCACTAGCCTGGTAAAAGATCAAAATTCAAAATTTGAAGTACAGTATAGCTTTTGTACCATCACAAAGTCAAAAAATCCTAAGTCAAACCATCATAAGTCAGGGACTGTCTGCAATTTCTAAATTACTGTATTTCTATAGTATGTAATTTCAAATGTAAAGGTATAACTAAGGTGACAACTTGGACATTATAATTATATATTTTCTACTACACCTATAATCTAAATGTTTTAAGGAAGACAAAAAGGTTTTTATGGATTTTCACTGAATATAAGCATCCCTTATATATAGGCATAAACAATAAAATAATATGTATGTGGTCCCATTTTATTAAAAATTTCTATATTCTACTGTCCATATTAATATGTGTAGAAACAAATTTTGACATGTATATAGCAAATTATTAGAAATAACTATATCTGAAATATAGAATTAGGAAAGACTTTTTTTATACCAAATATCTCTAATGTCTTAATAAATATATTTTACTACTATGACCAGAACACATAAAAAAAAGTACATATCCTTAATCTCAGCAGTTATTCTTATAGAAATTTATTCAAAAGAAATAGTTACAGGCCAGGCACAGTGGCTCAAACCTGTAATCCCAGCACTTTCTTTTTTATTTTTGGAGATGGAGTTTCACTCTTGTTGTGCGGGCTGGAGTGCAGTGGCGCGATCTCAGCTCACCACAACCTCCGCCTCCTAGGTTCAAGCAACTCTCCTGCCTCAACCTCCCAAGTAGCTGGGATTACAGGCATGCGCCACTACGCCGGGCTAGTTTCGTATTTTTAGTAGAGACAGGGTTTCTCCGTGTTGGTCAGGCTGGTCTCAAACTCCCGACCTCAGGTGATCTGCCCGCCTCGGCCTCCCAAAGTGCTGGGATGATCCCAGCTACTTGGGAGGCTGAGGCAGAAAAATCACTTGAACCTGGGAGGTGGAGGTTGTGATGAGCCAAGATTGCACCACTACACTCCAGCCTGGGGAACAGAGTGAGACTCTGTCTCAAAAAAAAAAAAAAAAAGAGAGAGAAAAGAAAAAAAGAAATAGTTACAAATATACACAACCATCTAGCTTGCAAGATAATTCTAAACATTTGTTGAGAAATAATTACATGCCAGGCACTATTCTAAGTACAACATATATTTTGATTTATAAAACAAAACTGTTTTTTTAGCTCAAATTAAATATTAGAAAATGACTGACAGGGTGAGTAACTTGCTTAAGTTTACTCTGCTAGAAAGCAGCAGAACCAGGATTTGAACCTGTGTCCCCAAGTCCACCCCAAGGTTTGGGGATTCACTGGAAGGACTCGCAAGACTCAGCACACAGTTGTACTCAGAGCCATGATAGATTACAGCAAAGGGATACAAAGAAAGGGAAAAGGTCTGCAAGACCAAGTCCAGAGGAAACTAGGTGCAAGCTTCCATAAATTTTCTCCCAGTGAAGTCATTCGGGGTGTGCTTAATTCTTCCAGCAATGAGCTGTGACAACACGTGTGAAATGTGGTCTGCCAGGGAAATTCACTAGACTTAGCACCCAGGGTTTTTACCAGGGATCACATAGGCTCCTGGAAGGAAAACAGGAGTTCAGCATAAACTACAGTGTTTGCACAGTTTATGCAGTGAGCCACTCTTACCAATTAGGGTGGTGGGAACCCTTCTGAAATCCAAGTTCCCTGACACCAGTCAAGTGCCAACCTTGGAAGCAGCCTTTCTAAGGACAGCAATCCCAGGCCTGCTACATTCACCCTTTTCTGCAGAGAAACCATGCCATATTTAACTCCAATGTTTGTGCTCTTAACAACTGCACATTGCCTCCTTTCTTTTTGTAATAGCAAAAAGCTGGAAAAACCTACAATGTTCAACACAAATGTCCAAGTTTAATAAAATGTAATACAGCTATATGATGACTTCCTATGCAGTCTCTAAAGCAATGTGTCAGAGATATTAAGTTACAAAGCAAAACAACACATATGTTAAGAATATAATTCGCTGGGCACGGTGGCCTACCCCTGTAATCCCAGCACTTTGGGAGGCCGAGGCAGGCGGGATTGCCTGAGGTCAGGAGTTCGAGACCAGTCTGGCCAACATGGTGAAACCCCATCTCTATTAAAAATACAAAAAAAATAGCTGGGCTTGCAGGCGCCTGTAATCTCAGCTACTTGGGAGCCTGAGGCAGGAGAATCGCTTAAACCTGGGAGGCAGAGGTTGCAGTGAGCTGAGATCATGCCATTGCACTCCAACCTGGGCAACAAGAGTGACACTCTGTCTCAAAAAAAAAAAAAGAATATAATTCTAAATTGTTGTACGTAAACAAAAACTATATAGACACAGATACCTGGATAAGAAGGAAAGGTTTTCAAAAATTATACCTCAAGGCACTGATTGAAAGTGGCCCTCTCTGAGTAAGCAAGACTGTGATATCCTTTATATAAGTTCTTTTATTGCTTGTCCATATTTATTTTTATTTTTTTCTAGTGCACATGTACTGCATTTTGCTTTTGAGTTAAAAATACATTTATTTGGAAAAATACATAAATGTTAAAATAATTTAAAGGAAAATTCAGCCTGGGAAACAGCACAAAACCCTATCTCTAGGAAAAATAAAAAATTAGCCAAGTGTGGTAGTGTGCACCTGTAGTCCCACTTACTCGGGAGGCTGAGGTGGGAGAACCACTTGAGCCCAGGAGTTCTAGGTTGCAGTGAGCTATGATTGTACTACCATACTCCAGCCTGGGCCACAGAGTGAGACCCTATCTCTAAAAATAATAATTTCAAGTACAATTTATCATATTACCAAAAATCTTCAGTTTCTAGGAAGATTCCTTGAATAATAAACTCTAATATATATATATATATATATTCAACAAATATTCATTTATTCCTCAGAATACTGTTAAGAAATAAACTTAAGCAGAAGGTGGGACCAGAAGACAGTTCCTAATTTTTACTAAACACCAAAGTGTCTGTCTTTTTTCTTGTTTTGAGACAGAGTCTTGCTCTGTTGCCCAGGCTTGAATGCAGTGGCATGATTATTGCTCACTGTAGTCTCAAACTCCTGGGCTCAAATGATCCTCCCACCTCAGCCTCCCTCCCAAGTAGATGGGATTATAGCCTCATGTCATCATACCCAACTAATTTTTTAAAATTTTTTGTAAAGACGGGGTCTCACTATGTTGCCCAGACTGGCCTTGAACTCCAGGCCTCCAGCAATTTTTCCTAGTTGGCCTCCTGAAGTGTTGGAATTACAGGCATGAGCCCTTGCACCCTGTCTCCATCATTTTTAAATAATACATGATTAAACTTTAATTAGTAAAACCTTTTATGAAAAACTGCAACATATACAAAACTAAAGAGAACTAATATAATGGCCCTCCATGTGCCTCTCAACTCAGTTTCAATAGTTTCCAACTCAGAGCCAATTTTTTTCATCTATCACCCACTTCTTCCTCTAGCTTCAATTATTTTGAAGCAAATCCAAGACATCCTATATCATTGGTAAATATTTCAGCATGGATTTCTAAAGATAAGAACCCTTTAAACACACACACACACATACACACACACGATTCCATTATCTAAACTAAAAAGTATTAGCAATAATTTGTTACCAAATAGCCAGAATTCAAATTTCCTTGTGCCAGTACTTTTTTTTTAAATCACGATCCATAGCCAGGCACGGTGGCTCATACCTGTAACCCCAGCACTTTGGGAGGCCAAGGCAGGCATATCACCTGAGGTTGGAGTTCAAGACCAGCCTGACCAACATGGAGAAACCCTGTCTTTACTAAAAATACAAAATTAGCCGGGTATGGTGGTACATGTCTGTAATCCCAGCTACTCAGGAGGCTGAGGCAGGAGAATCACTTGAACCCGGGAGGCAGAGCTTGCAGTGAGCCAAGATCATGCCACTGCACTCTAGCCTGGGCCACAGGAAAAAAACCAAAACCCCCAACAAAAAAAAAAAAAAAAAAAAAAAAAAAAGCACGATCCATACTATTATGCACCTATTAGAATGGTGAAAATCCAAAAGACTGACACCACCAAATGCTGGCAAGGATGCAGAACAACAGAAACTCTCATTCATTGCTGGTGGAAATGCAAAATGGTACAACCACTTTGAAAGACAGTTGGTCAGTTTTGTTTTGTTTTGTTTCATTTTGTTTTGTTTTTTGAGATGGAGTTTCACTCTTATTGCCCAGGCTGGAGTGCAGTGGTGCAATCTCAGCTCATTGCAACCTCTGCCTCCCCAGTTCAAGCAATTATCCTGCCTCAGCCTACCGAGTAGCTGGGATTACAGGCACCCGCCACCACGCCCAGCTAATTTTTTCTATTTTTAGTAGAGACAGGGTTTCGCCATGTTGGCCAGGCTAGTCTTGAACTTATGACCTCGTGATCTGCCTGCCTCCGCCTCCCAAAGTTCCTGGATTACAGGCATGAACCACTGTGCCCAGCATCAGTTTCTTACAAAACTAAACATATTCTTATCATAAGATCCAGCAATTGAGCTTCCTGGTATTTACCCAAATGAGCTGAAAACTTAGGTCTACACAAAAATCTGCACATTAACGTTTATAGCAGTTTTATTCATAATTGCCAAAACTTGGAAGCAACAAAAATATCCTTCAATAGTTGAATGATAAACTGTGGTACATCCATAAAATGGAATATTATTCAGCACTAAAAAGAAATGATCAAGACACAAAAAGACATGGAGGAGCCTTAAATGCATATTGCTCAGTGAAAGAAGCCGGTCTGAAAAGGCCACACACTGTATCATTCCAGCTATCTGACAAAAAAGCAAAACTGTAGAGACAGTAAGATCAGTGGTTGCCAGGTGCTTAGGAGGAAGGATGAATGGGTGGAGCACAGGAGATTTTTAGGGCAGGGAAACTACTCTGTATGACTCTATAATGGTGGATACATGTCAAAACTTATAGAATGTACAACACCAAAAGTGAACCCTAACATAAACTATGGACTTCAGTTATTAATAATGTATCTAGGCTGGCTCATCAATTCTAAGAAATGTATCACCCTAATGCAAGAAGTTAGTAACCTGGGAATTTGGAGGTGATGGTTAGGGGGTATATATGGAAACTTACTATACTTTCCACTAATTTTTCTATAAACCTACAATAGCTCTAAAAAATAAAGCCCAATGATTTTTTAAACATTCCTGATACAAATAATAAACTTGAGCTTAAATTAACACCACAAAACAGGTGTGGCAGTCTCTGTGGACTACCTGCCTGTCAGCCGTTTCCCACATCTTCCTTCCTTCCTGCCAGGCAGCTGGCCCTGAGAGAAGGTGGCCTGTTCTTAGCTGAGGAGTGGATCCTTCATGCACAGCCTACGTTAATCCTGGTGATTCCATTTTCCTTGCTAGTGACTAGGTCAAGGATGCTATGAGACCCAGTTCTGGCCAACAACATTTGAAGACAGATCTGCTGGGAGGAGGGCTGGGGAAAGTTCTCTTGTTCTTAAAGAAATGCTGAAACCCTCTTCTTCCATGGGACTCTGTCCTCTGTTTGAGGTTGCCAGAACTCTAGCAGTTATCTTGTGATGATGAGGGGAGCTGGCCAGAGGGCCAGGCCAGCACACTCAGGGTGGTTGACCAAAAAGATGGAAAGAACCTGCATCCTTTTTGGCATGCTGAACCCCTGAATTAAACACCGTCTGAGTTACCTACTTTCTGTTCTGTTATGCACATGGCACACTTCCTGAGTGTTACAGTCCAGCAGATCAGGTGCGGTCTGACCCAGTAGCCATTCTTTTTCTCTACTTACAAGCAAGAGACCAGGGTTCAGAGCGATTAGGCTATCTTGCCCAAGGTCATATAGATTAAAAGTAGGGAGCTGAAATTTAATGCAGGTCTGTTGCCACCGAAGCACTCATTCTTCCTACACTAAACCACTTTGTCTCCAGTAGAAGCTGGACACAGAATCTTCAAAGAGAAATCAACATTTCAGGATTCAGAGAAAACAGTTTCTTACAATAGGAAACTATAAAATATGGAGTATCTTTAAGGAGAGAATCTTGAGAATCCTTCTTGAATTAGAATATGTTTTTATCCTTAATAGGGCTTAACTTAAATATGAATAACTTTGTTATAATCTAAATGAAAGACTGATATCAATCACTATAAAACTATACACAAAAAAACCTCTGTACTTGTCTCAGCCACTGATTCATTAGGTGATCCATCCTCCTAGCCTGTGACACCTCTATTATCTGTCCACTGCTTTCTTTGAGAGCTTGGTACAAACATAAAAAACCTTCATTGAGCCAGGCATAGTAATGCATGCCAGTAGCCCCAGCTATTTGGGAGGCTGAGGCAGGAGGACTGCCTGAGCCCAGGAGCTCCAGTCTAGCCTAAGCAACACAGCAAAACTCTATTGCTAAAAAAGAAAAATCAAAGTCATCACTGGCCTTCAAGATTTTGAAGTTCACTTATATATAAAGGAAAAGCATAGGCTGAATGCCTTCCTATATATTTTGTGTGTCTCATGTTTCCCTAGACCAACAAATCTAGGGGTACAAATGGGGTCATGTTAATAGTACTGGCTGGGCATGGTGGCTCACACCTGCAATCCCAGCACTTTGGGAGGCAAGGCAGGAGGATCGCTTGAGCTCAGTAGTTCAAGACCAGCCTGGGCAAGATAGGAAGACCCCATCTCTACAAAAAGTTAAAAAATTAGCCGAGCACGATGGTATGCACCTGTAGTCCCAGCTACTTGGGAGGCTGAGGCAGGAGAATCACTTGAGCCCAGGAGGTCAAGGCAGCAGTGAGCTGTGATCACACCACTGTACTCCAGCCTGGGTGACAGAAAGAGACCCTGCCTCAAAAAAAAAAAAGAAAAAGAGAAAGAGAAAGAAAAAACTGTATTAAATAATATTTTTCTGGCTCTAGTCATTTACTACTATGACTTAACCATCGTCCCCACTGCAGAGTTCCCCCAGTGTTTCTGGGAGTCCCAGGAGTGTGTCACCTTTTCTCAAAGCGAGGACTCTCAGTGAACTCACATCGTGCGCTCTTTATGTTCTCTCCTCTACAGAACCCCCTTGTAAGCTCAACCTCAGCAGCCTAGGCACCTCCCTCCACTCAATGGCAGAAGGAAGCTCCCTGTTGCCTGGGCTCCCCCACGCCCTGTGGTGGGCACTGAAGCCGCCCCACAGGCCTATCAGGCACTCACTGCTGCAGGTACAGACAGCTTTCCTGCCTCGCGTGATCAGCCCCCGCCCCTGCTGCAGGCCTCCTCTCAAGGACTCTGGCTGGATTCCCCCTACTCTAAACCTGTACTGGTACTTGTCGTTACAATGGTATCACCGCTGAAAGAGATGCTTAGAAAACTATCCCCATAGGGGCCGGGCGCGGTGGCTCACGCCTGTAATCCCAGCACTTTGGGAGGCCAAGCTGGGCAGATCACGAGGTCAGAAGATGGAGACCATCCCGCCTAACACAGTAAAATCCCGCTCCTATTAAAAAAAAAAATACAAAAAAAAAATTAGCCAGGCATGATGGCAGGCGCCTGTAGTCCCAGCTACTCCAGAGGCTGAGGCAGGAGAATGGTGTGAACCCGGGAGGCAGAGCTTGCATGAGCTGACATCGTGCCACTGCACTCCAGCTTAGCCAATAAAGCGAGACTCCGTCTCAAAAAAAAAAAAAAGAAGAAAAGAAAAGAAAACCATCCCCATAGTTTAACACTGTTTTTTTTTGTTTTGTTTTTTTTTTTTTTTTGAGGCAGAATCTTACTCTGTTGCCCAGGCTACAGTGCAGTGGCTCAACCTCCACCTCCAGGTTCAAGCTATTCTCGTACCTCAGCCTCCAGAGTAGCTGGGATTACAGGCACGCACCACCATGCCCAGCTAAATTTTGTATTTTTAGTAGAGACAGGCTTTCACCATGTTGGCCAGGGTGGTTTCAAACACCTGACCTCAAGGGATCTGCCCACCTCAGCCTGTCAAAGTGCTGGGATGACAGGCATGAGCCACCACACCCAGACTTTTTTTTTTTTTTTTTTTGAAACTTGGTCTTGCTCTGTCACCTAGGCTGGAGTGCAGTGGTGCCATCACAGCTCAGTACAGCCTCAACTTCCTGGACTCAAGCAATCCTCCTGCCTCAGCCTCCTGAGTAGCTGGGACCACAGGAACATACCACCACGGTTGGTTAAAGTTTTGTATTTTTGGAAGAGATTGGGTTTTGCCATGTTGCCCACGCTTTTTTTTTTTTTTTTTCCTATAAAGAATATTCTTGTGGAAAACACTGGTTGTTTCTAAGATGTGGTGTTTCACATAGTACTTTAACTTACTTCTTTGTTCTTGTTCTGTTATTCCCTTTATTATTTTTATTTTTTAATTGTGGTAAAATACATATAACATAAAACTGACCATTTCAATTATTATTAATTTTTTTTTGAGACAGGGTTTCACTCTGTCAACCAAGGCTAGAGTACAGTGCCGCGATCTCAGCTCACTGAAACCTCCACCTCCCAGGTTTAAGTGATTCTCCTGCCTTAGCCTCCCGAGTAGCTGTGACTACAGGCACGTGCCACCACGCCTGGCTAATTTTTGTTTTTTTAAATTAGGATAGCATTTCACTGTGTCAGCCAGGCTGGCATCTCAACTAGTTTTAGTGTACAGTCCAGAGGTGTTAAGTACATTCACAGTGTTGTACAGCCATCGCCACCCCCATGTCCGAACTCTTTTCATCTTGCACAACTGAAACTTGGTACCCAGAAAACAATCACTCCCTATTCCCTCCTCCCCCAGCCGCTGGCAATCACCATTCAGCTTTCTGTCTCTAGGGATTTGGTGACTCTAGGTCCCTCATCGGAATCACAGTGTTTGTCCTTTTCCTCAGCATAATGTCTTTGAGGTAGCACATGCTGTAGTGCGTGTCAGAAATTCTTTCTTTTTAAGGCTGCCTGACGTTCTGTTGTATGTATAGACCACATTGGGTTGATCCACGCATCTGTTGATGGACACTTGGGTTGCTTCCACCTTGTAATTGTTGCAAAAAATGCTGCGAAGAACATGGGTGCACAAATATCTTTTCAAGTCCCTGCTTTCAATTATTTTGGGTATATAACCAGAAGTGGAAATACTGGATCATATTCTACTTTTCTTTTTAAGGTATTACTTTGTTTGCACTCTTTAAGCTATCAAGCATGAATCATTTTAATAAAAACAATGTCATTTTCCTTACCAAAAAATAAAAAGTATTTATTACCAAAAATAACAATTTAGTGACTTTACAGGCGCTATGCTGAATATAACACAAGACAAGATTTCCCATGCCTTAGCAGGGCTCAGATTCCTTTATTCAGTCAATAATGTTCAGCATCTGGTTTGTACATGACACTACAATATTGGTACATTACATTATTCAAGATTTCCACATTCTAAAGGAGGGGAAAAACTCAGTTTTCTTAATAAGCCAAAGGCCGACTCAGTGAACAGAGACTAGGTTCACACGACAAAGAAAACCAAGAGAAACTTGAACGTGGGGAGAATGAGTGAAAGGGAAGATCACAAAGCTATGTAACTGAATTGGAAGAAAAGTTCCTTAGGCAAATAGCACACACATTAGTCCAGAAAGCACTCCAATTCTGAGGAAGTGGCGGGGAGAGTCAAGGGAGGAGCTATACAGATAAAAAGCAGATTAGTGGTTGCCTGGAGCTGGTGGTAGAAACAGATATTGACCGGAAACAGCAGCAGGGGGTATTTCTGGAGTGACAGGAATGTTTTAAAATTCATCTGTGGTGATGGTTGTAACTCAGTCAATTTACTAAAATTCATTGGATTGCACACTGTAAATGGGTGGATTTTATGGTATGTAAATTATCATCAATAAAGTTATCATCTTGAAAAAGTCAAGGGAGACGAGCAGATAAGCCTTCAAGACTTGATGTATTATTTCCAACCCCAAAAGAGCCGTGTCCTCGCTCTGAATCAATTAGCATGACTGAAGCCTGGGGGAGCCTGGCGAGCTTGCAAAGACATGGTCTTTGAATGAGAGGAGATAAAGGGGACATCATCGCCCATACTCAGGAGGTGCCTGCTTGCCGAATGAGCAGCCAGCAGGTCCAGTGAGTTGGGTTCAACTCAAGTTAGGAAGCCACTGTGCTTTAGGTGAGAGATGCTGTATTGGATGAAGTCAGGGGAATGCAAAAGAAATAAAAAGAAGTGGGCCAGGTGTGGTGGCTCACAACTGTAATCCCAGCACTTTGGGAGGCCGAGGCAGGTGGATCACAAGGTCAGGAGTTCAAGACCAGCCTGGCCAACATAGTGAAACCCCATCTCTACTAAAAATATAAAAAATTAGCCGGGAATGGTGACAGGCGCCTGTCATCCCAGCTATTCAGTAGGCTGAGGCCAGAGTATCGCTTGAACTGGGGAGGCGGAGGTTGCAGTGAGCTGAGATCACACCATTGCACCCTAGCCTGGAGACAAGAGCGAGACTTCATCTCAAAAAAAAAAAAAAAAAAAGAAATAAAAAGAAGTGTAAGATGCAACTGTAAATGACAATTACATGTTGAGAGAAAGCAAGTTAATAAAGATAACACTAGAATGTATCTGGGGGGCTGAGAAATGCCACTTCGGTTAGGACAAAGCCAGACGCTAGAGGAAGCAGTTAAACAACTCTATGATGAAATGAGGATGATGGGTTTGGTTAAGTAACATGTTGAGAATGAAATGTAAAATCCATGAGAGCAGGGACTTTTGTTGTTGTTAACTGTTGCATCCCTAGCACCCAGAAAGATGCCTGGAACACCGTAGACACTAAATATGTATTGAAGGAATGAATGAGTACACATGCAGAACATTCCCCAGGCATTTTCAGCAAACAGTGGGAGGAGTGTTTCTGGAGTACAAGCGGCAAGCTGGGACCACAGATGCAGGCTTGGGAATCATGAGGGACTTTGTCTATCTTGTAACCCAAGGGCCTGGAATAGAGCTTCCCACATGGGAGGATACAAGAAAACATAGCCAAGAACAGGTCTTTGACCTTAATAGCAACCCCTTCAGGGTTAGAAAGGACCCTGATGAAAGTCTTCGATCCTGTCACTCCACAGCTCCTCCACGTGCAGAGAATGAGTACCTCTCTAGCAATCACATGGAGTTCCTTACTTCCTGGAGCAACATGCTTGTCTCTAAATTTCTGCAGCTAACCAGAATATTCTTTCATCTATTAAGTCAAAATCTGGTCCTATTTTTACTAGTTGGAGCCAAAAATGGAAAAATTTAATTTTGACCAAAAAAGAACTGGTTAATAAGCGATGGTAACTTGGGGAGAAAAAACCATGTCATCTTAAAGCAAAGCTTCACGAATATTTATAGCAGCTTTATTCATAATTGCCAAGACTTGAAAGCAACCAATATGTCCTTCAGTAGGGGAATGGATCAATAAACTGTGGTATATCCACAAAATGGAATATTATTCAGTGCTAGAAAGAAATGAACTATCAACTCATGAAAAGACATGGAGGAACCTTAAATGTGTATTACTAAGTGAAAGAAGCCAATTTAAAGAGTCCACATACTGTGTGATTCCAACTATATGACAGTCCAGGAAAGGCAAAACTATGGGACAGTAAAAAGATCAGTGGCTTCCAGGGGCTAGGGATGAGGGAAGGACGAAAGGGCAGAGCACAGAGGATTTTGGGGGCAGTGAAACTATTCTGTGTGACATTACAATTGCAGATACATGGCATTATACATTCATTCAAACCTACAGAATGTATAAAACCAAAAGTAAAGCCAAACTTGAACTATGGACTTTGGGTGATAATGATCTGTCACGTAAATGTACCACTCTGGTGGGGGATGTTGAGAATGGGAGAGGCTGTACATGTGTGGGGGCAGGGAGTATATGGAAACTCTAAAAAAAAAAAAAAAAAAAAAAATTAAGACTCAGGCTAGGCCTGGTGGCTCATGCTTGTAATCCCAGCACTTTGGGAGGCTAAGGCAGGAAGACTGATTGAACATGAGTTCAACATCAGCCTGGGCAACATAGTGACACCCCATCTCTACAAACAAAATTTAGCTGGGTGTGAAGGCGCCCACCTGTAGTCCCCAGCTACGCAGGAGGCTGGGATGGGAGGGCTGCTTGAGCCCAGGAGTTCTAGGCTGCAGTGAGCCACGATTGCACCACTGCACTCCAGCCTGGGCAACAGAGTCAGACCCTGTTGCAGAAAAATAAAATAAAGGGCTGAGTGCAGTGGCTCACGCCTATAATCCTAATACTTTGGGAGGCTGAGGGGTGGATCATTTGAGGTCAGGAGTTCGAGACCAGCCTGATCAATATGCCAAAAACCCATCTCTAGTAAAAATACAAACATTAGCTGAGCTTGGTGGCATGCACCTGTAATCCCAGCTACACAGGAGGCTGAGGTATGAGAATCGCTTGAACCCGGGAGGCAGAGGTTGCAGTGAGCCAAGATCGTGCCACTGCACTCCAGCCTGGGCA
>NW_022325887.1:0-429 GCF_002776525.5 Piliocolobus tephrosceles | reverse complement strand
CTCAAACCTTAGTGGGAGGAACTAAAGTCCAAGGAAACCATCTCATGAATGTAAATATCCTGGCCCAGGGAAATTAAAACCCAAACACTGTGAAGATTCACTGAGATAACTTGTGAATGAGGCTATGAACTGCTACCAGTAACCACTGAGAAATCATAAAACAAGTGCCAGAGAGATGGGAACCAGACGAGGAGGCTCTTTATGGAATGATAGGAATGATCTCCAAAATACACTGAAATACACTGAAAAGAGAAAACGCGCAAGTGCAGAATGGTGTGTCCATTTATGTTACTATTTGTGTACAGAAAGGTAAGAGGATATCCCTTTGCTTCCAGACACACTGAATAGCTCTAGAAAGATACCACATTCCCCGCCACTGGTGGGTGAACTTGGTGGTTGGGCAAAGGGGCAGGAGCAAAACTTTTCACT
>NW_022325886.1:59047-59476 GCF_002776525.5 Piliocolobus tephrosceles | reverse complement strand
AGTGAAAAGTTTTGCTCCTGCCCCTTTGCCCAACCACCAAGTTCACCCACCAGTGGCGGGGAATGTGGTATCTTTCTAGAGCTATTCAGTGTGTCTGGAAGCAAAGGGATATCCTCTTACCTTTCTGTACACAAATAGTAACATAAATGGACACACCATTCTGCACTTGCGCGTTTTCTCTTTTCAGTGTATTTCAGTGTATTTTGGAGATCATTCCTATCATTCCATAAAGAGCCTCCTCGTCTGGTTCCCATCTCTCTGGCACTTGTTTTATGATTTCTCAGTGGTTACTGGTAGCAGTTCATAGCCTCATTCACAAGTTATCTCAGTGAATATTCACAGTGTTTGGGTTTTAATTTCCCTGGGCCAGGATATTTACATTCATGAGATGGTTTCCTTGGACTTTAGTTCCTCCCACTAAGGTTTGAG
>NW_022325886.1:0-34047 GCF_002776525.5 Piliocolobus tephrosceles | reverse complement strand
TGCCCAGGCTGGAGTGCAGTGGCACGATCTTGGCTCACTGCAACCTCTGCCTCCCGGGTTCAAGCGATTCTCATACCTCAGCCTCCTGTGTAGCTGGGATTACAGGTGCATGCCACCAAGCTCAGCTAATGTTTGTATTTTTACTAGAGATGGGTTTTTGGCATATTGATCAGGCTGGTCTCGAACTCCTGACCTCAAATGATCCACCCCTCAGCCTCCCAAAGTATTAGGATTATAGGCGTGAGCCACTGCACTCAGCCCTTTATTTTATTTTTTCTGCAACAGGGTCTGACTCTGTTGCCCAGGCTGGAGTGCAGTGGTGCAATCGTGGCTCACTGCAGCCTAGAACTCCTGGGCTCAAGCAGCCCTCCCACCCCAGCCTCCTGCATAGCTGGGGACTACAGGTGGGCGCCTTCACACCCAGCTAAATTTTGTTTGTAGAGATGGGGTGTCACTATGTTGCCCAGGCTGATGTTGAACTCATGTTCAATCAGTCTTCCTGCCTTAGCCTCCCAAAGTGCTGGGATTACAAGCATGAGCCACCAGGCCTAGCCTGAGTCTTAATTTTTTTTTTTTTTTTTTTTTTTAGAGTTTCCATATACTCCCTGCCCCCACACATGTACAGCCTCTCCCATTCTCAACATCCCCCACCAGAGTGGTACATTTATGTGACAGATCATTATCACCCAAAGTCCATAGTTCAAGTTTGGCTTTACTTTTGGTTTTATACATTCTGTGGGTTTGAGTGAATGTATAATGCCATGTATCTGCAATTGTAATGTCACACAGAGTAGTTTCACTGCCCCCAAAATCCTCTGTGCTCTGCCCTTTCGTCCTTCCCTCATCCCTAGCCCCTGGAAGCCACTGATCTTTTTACTGTCCCATAGTTTTGGCTTTCCTGGACTGTCATATAGTTGGAATCACACAGTATGTGGACTCTTTAAATTGGCTTCTTTCACTTAGTAATACACATTTAAGGTTCCTCCATGTCTTTTCATGACTTGATAGTTCATTTCTTTCTAGCACTGAATAATATTCCATTTTCTGGATGTACCACAGTTTATTGATCCATTCCCCTACTGAAGGACATATTGGTTGCCTCCAAGTCTTGGCAATTATGAATAAAGCTGCTATAAATATTTGTGAAGCTTTGCTTTAAGATGACATGGTTTTTTCTCCCCAAGTTACCATCGCTTATTGACCAGTTCTTTTTTGGTCAAAATTAAATTTTTCCATTTTTGGCTCCAACTAGTAAAAATAGGACCAGATTTTGACTTAATAGATGAAAGAATATTCTGGTTAGCTGCAGAAATTTAGAGACAAGCATGTTGCTCCAGGAAGTAAGGAACTCTATGTGATTGCTAGAGAGGTACTCATTCTCTGCACGTGGAGGAGCTGTGGAGTGACAGGATCAGAAGACTTTCATCAGGGTCCTTTCTAACCCTGAAGGGGTTGCTATTAAGGTCAAAGAACTGTTCTTGGCTACGTTTTCTTGTATCCTCCCATGTGGGAAGCTCTATTCCAGGCCCTTGGGTTACAAGATAGACAAAGTCCCTAATGATTCCCAAGCCTGCATCTGTGGTCCCAACTTGCCCCTTGTACTCCAGAAACACTCCTCCCACTGTTTGCTGAAAATGCCTGGGGAATGTTCTGCATGTGTACTCATTCATTCCTTCAATACATATTTAGTGTCTACTGTGTTCCAGGCATCTTTCTGGGTGCTAGGGATGCAACAGTTAACAACAACAAAAGTCCCTGCTCTCATGGATTTTACATTTCATTCTCAACATGTTACTTAACCAAACCCATCATCCTCATTTCATCATAGAGTTGTTTAACTGCTTCCTCTAGCATCTGGCTTTGTCCTAACCGAAGTGGCATTTCTCAGCCCCCCAGATACATTCTAGTGTTATCTTTATTAACTTGCTTTCTCTCAACATGTAATTGTCATTTACAGTTGCATCTTACACTTCTTTTTATTTCTTTTTTTTTTTTTTTTTTTGAGATGAAGTCTCGCTCTTGTCTCCAGGCTAGGGTGCAATGGTGTGATCTCAGCTCACTGCAACCTCCGCCTCCCCAGTTCAAGCGATACTCTGGCCTCAGCCTACTGAATAGCTGGGATGACAGGCGCCTGTCACCATTCCCGGCTAATTTTTTATATTTTTAGTAGAGATGGGGTTTCACTATGTTGGCCAGGCTGGTCTTGAACTCCTGACCTTGTGATCCACCTGCCTCGGCCTCCCAAAGTGCTGAGATTACAGTTGTGAGCCACCACACCTGGCCCACTTCTTTTTATTTCTTTTGCATTCCCCTGACTTCATCCAATACAGCATCTCTCACCTAAAGCACAGTGGCTTCCTAACTTGAGTTGAACCCAACTCACTGGACCTGCTGGCTGCTCATTCGGCAAGCAGGCACCTCCTGAGTATGGGCGATGATGTCCCCTTTATCTCCTCTCGTTCAAAGACCGTGTCTTTGCAAGCTCGCCAGGCTCCCCCAGGCTTCAGTCATGCTAATTGATTCAGAGGGAGGACATGGCTCTTTGAGGGTTGGAAATAATACATCAAGTCTTGAAGGCTTATCTGCTCGTCTCCCTTGACTTTTTCAAGAAACAACTTTATTGATGATAATTTACATACCATAAAATCCACCCATTTACAGTGTGCAATCCAATGAATTTTAGTAAATTGACTGAGTTACAACCATCACCACAGATGAATTTTAAAACATTCCTGTCACTCCAGAAATACCCCCTGCTGCTGTTTCCAGTCAATATTTGTTTCTACCACCAGCTCCAGGCAACCACTAATCTGCTTTTTATCTGTATAGCTCCTCCCTTGACTCTCCCCGCCACTTCCTCAGAATTGGAGTGCTTTCTGGACTAATGTGTGTGCTATTTGCCTAAGGAACTTTTCTTCCAATTCAGTTACATAGCTTTGTGATCTTCCCTTTCACTCATTCTCCCCACGTTCAAGTTTCTCTTGGTTTTCTTTGTCGTGTGAACCTAGTCTCTGTTCACCGAGTTGGCCTTCGGCTTATTAAGAAAACTGAGTTTTTTCCCCTCCTTTAGAATATGGAAATCTTGAATAGTGTCATGTACCAATATTGTAGTGTCATGTACAAACCAGATGCTGAACATTATTGACTGAATAAAGGAATCTGAGCCCTGCTAAGGCATGGGAAATCTTGTCTTCTGTTATATTCAGCATAGCGCATGTAAAGTCACTAAATTGTTATTTTTGGTAATAAATACTTTTTATTTTTTGGTAAGGAAAATGACTTTTTTTAATTAAAATGATTCATGCTTGATAGCTTAAAGAGTACAAACAAAGTAATACCTTAAAAAGAAAAGTAGAATATGATCCAGTATTTCCACTTCTGGTTATATACCCAAGATAATTGAAAGCAGGGACTTGAAAAGATATTTGTGCACCCATGTTCTTCGCAGCATTTTTTACAACAATTACAAGGTGGAAGCAACCCAAGTGTCCATCAACAGATGCGTGGATCAACCCAATGTGGTCTATACATACAACAGAACGTCAGGCAGCCTTAAAAAGAAAGAATTTCTGACACGCGCTACAGCATGTGCTACCTCAAAGACATTATGCTGAGGAAAAGGACAAACACTGTGATTCCGATGAGGGACCTAGAGTCACCAAATCCCTAGAGACAGAAAGCTGAATGGTGATTGCCAGCGGCTGGGGGAGGAGGGAATAGGGAGTGATTGTTTTCTGGGTACCAAGTTTCAGTTGTGCAAGATGAAAACAGTTCGGACATGGGGGTGGCGATGGCTGCACAACACTGTGAATGTACTTAACACCTCTGGACTGTACACTAAAACTAGTTGAGATGCCAGCCTGGCTGACACAGTGAAATGCTATCCTAATTTAAGAAAACAAAAATTAGCCAGGCGTGGTGGCACGTGCCTGTAGTCACAGCTACTCGAGAGGCTAAGGCAGGAGAATCACTTAAACCTGGGAGGTGGAGGTTTCAGTGAGCTGAGATCGCGGCACTGTACTCTAGCCTTGGTTGACAGAGTGAAACCCTGTCTCAAAAAAAAATTAATAATAATTGAAATGGTCAGTTTTATGTTATATGTATTTTACCACAATTAAAAAATAAAAATAATAAAGGGAATAACAGAACAAGAACAAAGAAGTAAGTTAAAGTACTATGTGAAACACCACATCTTAGAAACAACCAGTGTTTTCCACAAGAATATTCTTTATAGGAAAAAAAAAAAAAAAAAGCGTGGGCAACATGGCAAAACCCAATCTCTTCCAAAAATACAAAACTTTAACCAACCGTGGTGGTATGTTCCTGTGGTCCCAGCTACTCAGGAGGCTGAGGCAGGAGGATTGCTTGAGTCCAGGAAGTTGAGGCTGTACTGAGCTGTGATGGCACCACTGCACTCCAGCCTAGGTGACAGAGCAAGACCAAGTTTCAAAAAAAAAAAAAAAAAAAGTCTGGGTGTGGTGGCTCATGCCTGTCATCCCAGCACTTTGACAGGCTGAGGTGGGCAGATCCCTTGAGGTCAGGTGTTTGAAACCACCCTGGCCAACATGGTGAAAGCCTGTCTCTACTAAAAATACAAAATTTAGCTGGGCATGGTGGTGCGTGCCTGTAATCCCAGCTACTCTGGAGGCTGAGGTACGAGAATAGCTTGAACCTGGAGGTGGAGGTTGAGCCACTGCACTGTAGCCTGGGCAACAGAGTAAGATTCTGCCTCAAAAAAAAAAAAAAAACAAAACAAAAAAAAACAGTGTTAAACTATGGGGATGGTTTTCTTTTCTTTTCTTCTTTTTTTTTTTTTTGAGACGGAGTCTCGCTTTATTGGCTAAGCTGGAGTGCAGTGGCACGATGTCAGCTCATGCAAGCTCTGCCTCCCGGGTTCACACCATTCTCCTGCCTCAGCCTCTGGAGTAGCTGGGACTACAGGCGCCTGCCATCATGCCTGGCTAATTTTTTTTTTGTATTTTTTTTTTTAATAGGAGCGGGATTTTACTGTGTTAGGCGGGATGGTCTCCATCTTCTGACCTCGTGATCTGCCCAGCTTGGCCTCCCAAAGTGCTGGGATTACAGGCGTGAGCCACCGCGCCCGGCCCCTATGGGGATAGTTTTCTAAGCATCTCTTTCAGCGGTGATACCATTGTAACGACAAGTACCAGTACAGGTTTAGAGTAGGGGGAATCCAGCCAGAGTCCTTGAGAGGAGGCCTGCAGCAGGGGCGGGGGCTGATCATGCGAGGCAGGAAAGCTGTCTGTACCTGCAGCAGTGAGTGCCTGATAGGCCTGTGGGGCGGCTTCAGTGCCCACCACAGGGCGTGGGGGAGCCCAGGCAACAGAGAGCTTCCTTCTGCCATTGAGTGGAGGGAGGTGCCTAGGCTGCTGAGGTTGAGCTTACAAGGGGGTTCTGTAGAGGAGAGAACATAAAGAGCGCACGATGTGAGTTCACTGAGAGTCCTCGCTTTGAGAAAAGGTGACACACTCCTGGGACTCCCAGAAACACTGGGGGAACTCTGCAGTGGGGACGATGGTTAAGTCATAGTAGTAAATGACTAGAGCCAGAAAAATATTATTTAATACAGTTTTTTCTTTCTCTTTCTCTTTTTCTTTTTTTTTTTTGAGGCAGGGTCTCTTTCTGTCACCCAGGCTGGAGTACAGTGGTGTGATCACAGCTCACTGCTGCCTTGACCTCCTGGGCTCAAGTGATTCTCCTGCCTCAGCCTCCCAAGTAGCTGGGACTACAGGTGCATACCATCGTGCTCGGCTAATTTTTTAACTTTTTGTAGAGATGGGGTCTTCCTATCTTGCCCAGGCTGGTCTTGAACTACTGAGCTCAAGCGATCCTCCTGCCTTGCCTCCCAAAGTGCTGGGATTGCAGGTGTGAGCCACCATGCCCAGCCAGTACTATTAACATGACCCCATTTGTACCCCTAGATTTGTTGGTCTAGGGAAACATGAGACACACAAAATATATAGGAAGGCATTCAGCCTATGCTTTTCCTTTATATATAAGTGAACTTCAAAATCTTGAAGGCCAGTGATGACTTTGATTTTTCTTTTTTAGCAATAGAGTTTTGCTGTGTTGCTTAGGCTAGACTGGAGCTCCTGGGCTCAGGCAGTCCTCCTGCCTCAGCCTCCCAAATAGCTGGGGCTAGTGGCATGCATTACTATGCCTGGCTCAATGAAGGTTTTTTATGTTTGTACCAAGCTCTCAAAGAAAGCAGTGGACAGATAATAGAGGTGTCACAGGCTAGGAGGATGGATCACCTAATGAATCAGTGGCTGAGACAAGTACAGAGGTTTTTTTGTGTATAGTTTTATAGTGATTGATATCAGTCTTCTTTCATTTAGATTATAACAAAGTTATTCATATTTAAGTTAAGCCCTATTAAGGATAAAAACATATTCTCATTCAAGAAGGATGCTCAAGATTCTCTCCTTAAAGATACTCCATATTTTATAGTTTCCTATTGTAAGAAACTGTTTTCTCTGAATCCTGAAATGTTGATTTCTCTTTGAAGATTCTGTGTCCAGCTTCTGCTGGAGACAAAGTGGTTTAGTGTAGGAAGAATGAGTGCTTCGGTGGCAACAGGCCTGCATTAAATTTCAGCTCCCTACTTTTAATATATATGACCTTGGGCAAGATAGCCTAATCGCTCTGAACCCTGGTCTCTTGCTTGTAAGTAGAGAAAAAGAATGGCTACTGGGTCAGACCGCACCTGATCTGCTGGACTGTAACACTCAGGAAGTGTGCCATGTGCATAACAGAACAGAAAGTAGGTAACTCAGAGGGTGTTTAATTCAGGGGTTCAGCATGCCAAAAAGGATGCAGGTTCTTTCCATCTTTTTGGTCAACCACCCTGAGTGTGCTGGCCTGGCCCTCTGGCCACCTCCCCTCATCATCACAAGATAACTGCTAGAGTTCTGGCAACCTCAAACAGAGGACAGAGTCCCATGGAAGAAGAGGGTTTCAGCATTTCTTTAAGAACAAGAGAACTTTCCCCAGCCCTCCTCCCAGCAGACCTGTCTTCAAATGTTGTTGGCCAGAACTGGGTCTCATAGCATCCTTGACCTAGTCACTAGCAAGGAAAATGGAATCACCAGGATTAACGTAGGCTGTGCATGAAGGATCCACTCCTCAGCTAAGAACAGGCCACCTTCTCTCAGGGCCAGCTGCCTGGCAGGAAGGAAGGAAGATGTGGGAAACGGCTGACAGGCAGGTAGTCCACAGAGACTGCTACACCTGTTTTGTGGTGTTAATTTAAGCTCAAGTTTATTATTTGTATCAGGAATGTTTAAAAAATCAATGAGCTTTATCTTTTAGAGCTATTGTAGGTTTATAGAAAAATTAGTGGAAAGTATAGAAAGTTTCCATATATACCCCCTAACCATCACCTCCAAATTCCCAGGTTACTAACTTCTTGCATTAGGGTGATACATTTCTTAGAATTGATGAGCCAGCCTAGATACATTATTAATAACTGAAGTCCATAGTTTATGTTAGGGTTCACTTTTGGTGTTGTACATTCTATAAGTTTTGACATGTATCCACCATTATAGAGTCATACAGAGTAGTTTCCCTGCCCTAAAAATCTCCTGTGCTCCACCCATTCATCCTTCCTCCTAAGCACCTGGCAACCACTGATCTTACTGTCTCTACAGTTTTGCTTTTTTGTCAGATAGCTGGAATGATACAGTGTGTGGCCTTTTCAGACCGGCTTCTTTCACTGAGCAATATGCATTTAAGGCTCCTCCATGTCTTTTTGTGTCTTGATCATTTCTTTTTAGTGCTGAATAATATTCCATTTTATGGATGTACCACAGTTTATCATTCAACTATTGAAGGATATTTTTGTTGCTTCCAAGTTTTGGCAATTATGAATAAAACTGCTATAAACGTTAATGTGCAGATTTTTGTGTAGACCTAAGTTTTCAGCTCATTTGGGTAAATACCAGGAAGCTCAATTGCTGGATCTTATGATAAGAATATGTTTAGTTTTGTAAGAAACTGATGCTGGGCACAGTGGTTCATGCCTGTAATCCAGGAACTTTGGGAGGCGGAGGCAGGCAGATCACGAGGTCATAAGTTCAAGACTAGCCTGGCCAACATGGCGAAACCCTGTCTCTACTAAAAATAGAAAAAATTAGCTGGGCGTGGTGGCGGGTGCCTGTAATCCCAGCTACTCGGTAGGCTGAGGCAGGATAATTGCTTGAACTGGGGAGGCAGAGGTTGCAATGAGCTGAGATTGCACCACTGCACTCCAGCCTGGGCAATAAGAGTGAAACTCCATCTCAAAAAACAAAACAAAATGAAACAAAACAAAACAAAACTGACCAACTGTCTTTCAAAGTGGTTGTACCATTTTGCATTTCCACCAGCAATGAATGAGAGTTTCTGTTGTTCTGCATCCTTGCCAGCATTTGGTGGTGTCAGTCTTTTGGATTTTCACCATTCTAATAGGTGCATAATAGTATGGATCGTGCTTTTTTTTTTTTTTTTTTTTTTTTTTTTGTTGGGGGTTTTGGTTTTTTTCCTGTGGCCCAGGCTAGAGTGCAGTGGCATGATCTTGGCTCACTGCAAGCTCTGCCTCCCGGGTTCAAGTGATTCTCCTGCCTCAGCCTCCTGAGTAGCTGGGATTACAGACATGTACCACCATACCCGGCTAATTTTGTATTTTTAGTAAAGACAGGGTTTCTCCATGTTGGTCAGGCTGGTCTTGAACTCCAACCTCAGGTGATATGCCTGCCTTGGCCTCCCAAAGTGCTGGGGTTACAGGTATGAGCCACCGTGCCTGGCTATGGATCGTGATTTAAAAAAAAAGTACTGGCACAAGGAAATTTGAATTCTGGCTATTTGGTAACAAATTATTGCTAATACTTTTTAGTTTAGATAATGGAATCGTGTGTGTGTATGTGTGTGTGTGTGTTTAAAGGGTTCTTATCTTTAGAAATCCATGCTGAAATATTTACCAATGATATAGGATGTCTTGGATTTGCTTCAAAATAATTGAAGCTAGAGGAAGAAGTGGGTGATAGATGAAAAAAATTGGCTCTGAGTTGGAAACTATTGAAACTGAGTTGAGAGGCACATGGAGGGCCATTATATTAGTTCTCTTTAGTTTTGTATATGTTGCAGTTTTTCATAAAAGGTTTTACTAATTAAAGTTTAATCATGTATTATTTAAAAATGATGGAGACAGGGTGCAAGGGCTCATGCCTGTAATTCCAACACTTCAGGAGGCCAACTAGGAAAAATTGCTGGAGGCCTGGAGTTCAAGGCCAGTCTGGGCAACATAGTGAGACCCCGTCTTTACAAAAAATTTTAAAAAATTAGTTGGGTATGATGACATGAGGCTATAATCCCATCTACTTGGGAGGGAGGCTGAGGTGGGAGGATCATTTGAGCCCAGGAGTTTGAGACTACAGTGAGCAATAATCATGCCACTGCATTCAAGCCTGGGCAACAGAGCAAGACTCTGTCTCAAAACAAGAAAAAAGACAGACACTTTGGTGTTTAGTAAAAATTAGGAACTGTCTTCTGGTCCCACCTTCTGCTTAAGTTTATTTCTTAACAGTATTCTGAGGAATAAATGAATATTTGTTGAATATATATATATATATATATTAGAGTTTATTATTCAAGGAATCTTCCTAGAAACTGAAGATTTTTGGTAATATGATAAATTGTACTTGAAATTATTATTTTTAGAGATAGGGTCTCACTCTGTGGCCCAGGCTGGAGTATGGTAGTACAATCATAGCTCACTGCAACCTAGAACTCCTGGGCTCAAGTGGTTCTCCCACCTCAGCCTCCCGAGTAAGTGGGACTACAGGTGCACACTACCACACTTGGCTAATTTTTTATTTTTCCTAGAGATAGGGTTTTGTGCTGTTTCCCAGGCTGAATTTTCCTTTAAATTATTTTAACATTTATGTATTTTTCCAAATAAATGTATTTTTAACTCAAAAGCAAAATGCAGTACATGTGCACTAGAAAAAAATAAAAATAAATATGGACAAGCAATAAAAGAACTTATATAAAGGATATCACAGTCTTGCTTACTCAGAGAGGGCCACTTTCAATCAGTGCCTTGAGGTATAATTTTTGAAAACCTTTCCTTCTTATCCAGGTATCTGTGTCTATATAGTTTTTGTTTACGTACAACAATTTAGAATTATATTCTTTTTTTTTTTTTGAGACAGAGTGTCACTCTTGTTGCCCAGGTTGGAGTGCAATGGCATGATCTCAGCTCACTGCAACCTCTGCCTCCCAGGTTTAAGCGATTCTCCTGCCTCAGGCTCCCAAGTAGCTGAGATTACAGGCGCCTGCAAGCCCAGCTATTTTTTTTGTATTTTTAATAGAGATGGGGTTTCACCATGTTGGCCAGACTGGTCTCGAACTCCTGACCTCAGGCAATCCCGCCTGCCTCGGCCTCCCAAAGTGCTGGGATTACAGGGGTAGGCCACCGTGCCCAGCGAATTATATTCTTAACATATGTGTTGTTTTGCTTTGTAACTTAATATCTCTGACACATTGCTTTAGAGACTGCATAGGAAGTCATCATATAGCTGTATTACATTTTATTAAACTTGGACATTTGTGTTGAACATTGTAGGTTTTTCCAGCTTTTTGCTATTACAAAAAGAAAGGAGGCAATGTGCAGTTGTTAAGAGCACAAACATTGGAGTTAAATATGGCATGGTTTCTCTGCAGAAAAGGGTGAATGTAGCAGGCCTGGGATTGCTGTCCTTAGAAAGGCTGCTTCCAAGGTTGGCACTTGACTGGTGTCAGGGAACTTGGATTTCAGAAGGGTTCCCACCACCCTAATTGGTAAGAGTGGCTCACTGCATAAACTGTGCAAACACTGTAGTTTATGCTGAACTCCTGTTTTCCTTCCAGGAGCCTATGTGATCCCTGGTAAAAACCCTGGGTGCTAAGTCTAGTGAATTTCCCTGGCAGACCACATTTCACACGTGTTGTCACAGCTCATTGCTGGAAGAATTAAGCACACCCCGAATGACTTCACTGGGAGAAAATTTATGGAAGCTTGCACCTAGTTTCCTCTGGACTTGGTCTTGCAGACCTTTTCCCTTTCTTTGTATCCCTTTGCTGTAATCTATCATGGCTCTGAGTACAACTGTGTGCTGAGTCTTGCGAGTCCTTCCAGTGAATCCCCAAACCTTGGGGTGGACTTGGGGACACAGGTTCAAATCCTGGTTCTGCTGCTTTCTAGCAGAGTAAACTTAAGCAAGTTACTCACCCTGTCAGTCATTTTCTAATATTTAATTTGAGCTAAAAAAACAGTTTTGTTTTATAAATCAAAATATATGTTGTACTTAGAATAGTGCCTGGCATGTAATTATTTCTCAACAAATGTTTAGAATTATCTTGCAAGCTAGATGGTTGTGTATATTTGTAACTATTTCTTTTTTTCTTTTCTCTCTCTTTTTTTTTTTTTTTTTGAGACAGAGTCTCACTCTGTTCCCCAGGCTGGAGTGTAGTGGTGCAATCTTGGCTCATCACAACCTCCACCTCCCAGGTTCAAGTGATTTTTCTGCCTCAGCCTCCCAAGTAGCTGGGATCATCCCAGCACTTTGGGAGGCCGAGGCGGGCAGATCACCTGAGGTCGGGAGTTTGAGACCAGCCTGACCAACACGGAGAAACCCTGTCTCTACTAAAAATACGAAACTAGCCCGGCGTAGTGGCGCATGCCTGTAATCCCAGCTACTTGGGAGGTTGAGGCAGGAGAGTTGCTTGAACCTAGGAGGCGGAGGTTGTGGTGAGCTGAGATCGCGCCACTGCACTCCAGCCCGCACAACAAGAGTGAAACTCCATCTCCAAAAATAAAAAAGAAAGTGCTGGGATTACAGGTTTGAGCCACTGTGCCTGGCCTGTAACTATTTCTTTTGAATAAATTTCTATAAGAATAACTGCTGAGATTAAGGATATGTACTTTTTTTTATGTGTTCTGGTCATAGTAGTAAAATATATTTATTAAGACATTAGAGATATTTGGTATAAAAAAAGTCTTTCCTAATTCTATATTTCAGATATAGTTATTTCTAATAATTTGCTATATACATGTCAAAATTTGTTTCTACACATATTAATATGGACAGTAGAATATAGAAATTTTTAATAAAATGGGACCACATACATATTATTTTATTGTTTATGCCTATATATAAGGGATGCTTATATTCAGTGAAAATCCATAAAAACCTTTTTGTCTTCCTTAAAACATTTAGATTATAGGTGTAGTAGAAAATATATAATTATAATGTCCAAGTTGTCACCTTAGTTATACCTTTACATTTGAAATTACATACTATAGAAATACAGTAATTTAGAAATTGCAGACAGTCCCTGACTTATGATGGTTTGACTTAGGATTTTTTGACTTTGTGATGGTACAAAAGCTATACTGTACTTCAAATTTTGAATTTTGATCTTTTACCAGGCTAGTGATATGTGGAGCTACACTTTCTCGTGATGCTGGACAGTGGTTGTGAGTCGCAGCTCCTAGTCAGCCCTGTGATCATGGGGGTAACCCTCACAGTGCTGTGTTGTCAGCATTTTTTGGAATATTGTTTGCCAGTGTTTTTGCCTCCATCCTGTCTACAAAGCCCATATCGACTTAGGATATCCTATTTTCAGTTTACAATGGGTTACTGGGACGCAACCCATCATAAGTTGAGGAGTGTCTGTACACTGTTGCTTTTTTTATAGTCATCACAGGCATCTTTGACATGTCACCCTGTCACCATGATCATCAGAGCCACTTCTAAGGTTTACACCAGATACAGAGCACATCAGCTTCACTTCCACCAGTTGCTTGATTCCCCTGGACTCTTTGATTCCACTGGAAATTTTATCCTATTCATTTAACATTCAGGCAGTTGGTTTTTCATTTTCCCAGGATGTGTGACTGCCACAACCTGACTAGTCCCTGTACTGCTTTTTAAAATTATCCATGGCTGGGCGCGGTGGCTTATGCCTGTAATCCCCGCTCTTTGGGAGGCCAAGCCAGGTGGATCACCTGAGGTCAGGAGTTCGAGACCAGCCTGACCAACATGGTCAAACCCTGTCTCTACTAAAAATACAAAAATTAGCTGGGCATGGTGGCAGGTGCCTGTAATCCCAGCTACTCGAGAGGCTGAGGCAGGAGAATCGCTGGAACCCGGGAGGCTCTTGTCTTTGACATGCTAGTTTTGTGGGAGAAACCCCAGCCGGGCCTGGTGGCTCATACCTGTAATCCCAGCTACTTGGGAGGCAGAGGGAGGTGGATCACTTGAGGTCAGGGGTTTGAGACTAGCCTGGGCAACATGGTGAAACCTCATCTCTATAAGAATACAAAAATTAGCCAGGCATGGTAGCATGCATCTGTAATCCTAGCTACTCAGGAGGCTGAGGCACGAGAATCAGTTAAACCCAGGAGGCGGAGATTGCAGTGAGCTGAGATCGCGCTACTGCACTCCAGCCTGGGCAACAGAGCAAGACTCTGTCTCAAAAAAAAAAAAAAAAATTAAAATAACACAAGCATTGAAAGGGTACAGCAGTACCATGAGGGAGACAGCACTGAATTCTGTCTGAGATGTGCAGGCCCACCAAAGGGGGGTGATAACAGAGCAAGAATTTAAAAGATGATATTTATTACTCCGCTTGGGCTGCCATAACCAAATAGCACAGACTGGGTGGCTTAAACAGCAGACATTTATTTCTCAGAGTGTTGGAGGCTGGAAGTCTGAGTTCAGAGTGCCCGCATAACTGGGTTCTGGTGAGGAGTCTTCCTGGCTTATACATGCCACTGTCTCACTGTGACCTCACATAACAGAAAGAGAGTGAGAGAAAGATCTCTTCCTCTTCTTTTTTCATTTTAATTTTTGTTTGTTTTGTTTTGTTTTTTTGAGATGGAGTCTTGCTCTGTTGCCAGGCTGGAGTGCAATGGTGTGATCTCAGCTCACTGCAACCTCTGCCTCCCAGGTTCAAACGATTCTCCTGCCTCAACTGAGTAGCTGGGACTAGAGGCACGCGCCACCACGCCTAGCTAATTTTTGTATATTTAGTCGAGACAGGATTTCACCATGTTGGCCAGATGGTCTCGATCTCTTGATCTGCCTGCCTCGGCCTCCCAAAGTGCTGGGATTACAGGCGTGAGCCTCCGCACCTGGTCTCTCCCTCTTCTTATAAGGCCACCTATCCTGCTAGATTAGGGCCCCACCCTTATGACCTCATTTAACCTTAATTACCTCCTAAAGGCCCTGTCTCTAAATACTATCACATTGTGGGGTAGGACTTCAACATGAATTTAGGAAGGACACAACTCAGTTCATAGCAGATGAATAAGCATTCGCCAGGCAGCTCAGTTATGGAAGGGGTGTTGAAACCGAGGGAATATAGCAGATATGAAAGAATAGAGGCCTGAAACGATAGGGTGTATTCAGGGAGCTACAGCTGGCTCAGCGTTGCTGGAATATAAGGTGAGAGGGAGAACTTCTGAAAGCTGAGGCTAGAACAATAGGGGTGGAGGTGGAGCACATGATTATGAAGGACCTTAGTATACTAAGCTTAGAAGGACTTCACCTTAAGGGTAGAGGGGAGCCACAGGAACTTCTAGGCAGAGGCATGGTGCAGTCAGATGTGCATTTTTGATAATTCAGGTGGAGGAGCAATTTGAGCAGCAGCAAAACTGGAAGTAGTAAGTTAGTTGGGAAGCTAATGCAGCAGCCCTTGTGAATGAAAGATGCAGCAAAGACAAGAGAGAGGCAAAATCTGAAAAATGTTAAGGTGATGAAATGTGCAGGACTTGACTAGATATTTTAAATGTAGGAGGTGAGAGAGCCATAGGAGTCCAGGTTGGGTTAGGGTCTTACTTGTCCAGTTTCCATAAAGAGACATGTTAATTACCTGACATTTTATAGAATTAGTAAATTGACTCATTGATTTTCAGAACTCTTTGAATAAGTATGTAACTCTTCTATAAACTGAAGTTGCGTCACTCTTACCATGATCACAAACTCAGGCTTTACCTATCATTTTGGAACTCTTTGGGGAAGTCCACCATCTTTTCTGGGCTAATTACCTTTTTAAAAGGGGAGGGAGTTGCACTTGGTGTCATATGCATTTCTGCTCTAACATTGTTTCCTGCTATTTATTTTCCTTAGTATATTTGCTTGTACATGCTCAGTATTGTGTTATGTTTTAGACATTACAGAAATAAAACTGTGACTTTTGTCTTTGACGCACTAGTTTTTTGGGAGAAACCAACTCTTGGTACTGTACTACCACTAAAAGGAAGTAATGTGTATTTAAGTGCTAATTTGTATCTGCTGCATGCAGCCTATACATTGGTTCATTCATTTGTTTTTATTCATTCCTTCTGAGTCCCCGTGTTTATAAAGTTTACACTCTAGTGGAGGAACAATAATTAGTAAACATGTAGTATATGGAATGGCAATCTGTGTCACAGAGGCCAGCAAAGTAGGAGAGGGTGTGTGCTGAGGGTCTGGCTATTTAATGTGGTGTGATGAGAGAAGCCCCCTTAGTGGGGTGACATTTGAGCAAAGGCCCAGGGAGTGAGAGAGGGTGAGACATATGGTCTATGCAGTGTAGGTGTCTGGGGGAAGAATGTTGCAGGCAGAGGGAACACCAAGTGCAAAGGCCCTGAGATGGGAACATGCTCCGTTTATTTGAGGAACAGTGAGGAGGCCGGTGTAGCAAGAGCAATGTGAGAAGGGGAAGGTGAGTTCACTGATGGGGGGAGAGGAGGATTATTCAGGGCCTTGGAGGCCATCGTAAGGGCTTTGACTTTTCCTCCAAGTGAGACAGAAAGACACTGGAGCGTTGCAAGTGGAGGTGTGACATGATTTGACCTAGGCTTTAGAAGCATCATTCTCACTGTGGACTATAAGGAGGTAAGGGCAGGAGAAGTGAGACTGGTTAGGAGGCGGTTGCAGTAATCCTGGCAGGAGATGACAGCGGTTTGGATCAGGGGGTAGCAGTGGAGGAGGTGAGAAGTGCTGAGATGTAGGGCTATTTATGATATACATACTGACAGGCGTTGTTGAGGGACAAGATGTGGTGTGTGAAAGGAGTCGAAGTTTCTGGCCTGAGTCACTGGAAGAACGGAACTGCCACTTATGGAGATGGAGAGGACTATTAGAAAATCTAAGTGGAGGTGTCAAGAGAAGGTGTCAAGAAGGTAGTTGGATAAATGAGTCTGGAGCTAGAAGAGGGAACCAACCTGGAGATATGTAGATGGTATTTAAAAGCCACAAGTTGGTAAATCAAAGACCAAGAGAGTATATAGGAAAGAGATCTGTTGGCTGAGCTTTAGTGCCCAGGGTTTAGAGGTCAAGATGAGGAACCAACAAAGCGGACTGGGAAGAGGCTTCTTGGGGGGTGAGCAGAAAACTAGGAGAGCGTAGCATCCTCGAACCAAGTGACACACTGTGTTGAGGCATTAGGATTGATCAGTGGTTTCCTATGATGTTGATGCATGAGACCTGAGAATGGACCGTAGTGTTCAAGTGATGCACGAGATAGAACCAGTCATGCCACTAATGGTTTTATTAGTCCTAAATATTTTCACTGCAAGATTTAGTTGTTCTAAGTATTTTCACTGTCAGATGAAGGATGAAAGTTGTTCAGGGTAATTTCCATTTTAGTAATTTCTGACAGCGGCAGAACAGTTTCTACTTATGATTGGTATGCATTTTTATTATTAGCCATAGTATTCATTTTGGATAATGGGCACGGCCTTGTTAGCGTTTTCTTCATGTCCTCCTCGAATTGTTCATCCATTCATTCATTCAACCGAAAAAATGCTTATTAAGCTCCTGTCCTGCGCTAGTCCTAGGTTTCTCTTGTCCTGATAGGTCTAGCTTCACAGGAGCAGGATTTTGCCTTTCCGGGGGCACTCGGCTCCCGCCTCCCCGCAGTGGGGTTTTTCCAGCCTATCTTGTGCAGCTGAGGTTCTCAGCGTCTGGGGCTGGAGGCCTGCAGCTGGTCAGCCGGTGAGTCCCGCCCACGGCTGGGGGCCCTCCGGCAGCCTAGGAAGGAAATGCAGATAAGGTGGGCGGACAGTATGCAGATGAAGGGGGCGGGCCACGCGGGCGGGCAGGATGCAGATGAGGGGGCGGGGCCTGCTGGCGCGGGAGAGGAGCGGCTCCGCCGGCAGCCGCTGGGAACTGGAAGGCGCCCGCCCCTTTCTTTGACTACAGCGGACCCGCCGGACGCAGCCGCCTCGCCAGCCGGAGCCGGCGCGAGCTCGGCACGGTGGACATCCCGTCCGAGGCCACCAAGCCGGCCGCTGCCCTAGTGGGCCAAGCATGGGCAACCACTCAGGACGGCCCGAGGATCCGGAACCAGGTCTGTGCGGCTGGCGGGGGTTGCGCCGCACCCCTCCCCGGCCAGGCGCCCTTCCCCCACCGCCTCCGGCCCGCGGCGCCCACGGGGGCGAGCGAAAGGCTAAGGTCCTGGCGTGTGATTCTTGCCGTTGGAATGCGGCGCATGGGATTGTGAAATTACCTGTGCCCGTGCCGCGACCAGGAAACCCTTCTCGTCCTGAACGCGCACCTGGGAGCCGGGGCGCCGGGCGGGCGCAGTGGCGTCCCTGCGGCGGGGTTCCCCCCTGCGCGCCTGGCTTGCGCCTAGACCGGGTCTCCTGAGAGCGCAGGCCGCCGGCGGACTTAACGGGCGTTTGCGGGAAGGGGGTGCCCCGCGGCGACTCTCTGTCGGCCGCGGGCCCCGCACTTTGTGGCGCCTGCGCCTCTACCCCTCACACTCACGCCAGGGCTGCCCCGCCACTGTTGCTAACCCGGAATAGTCCGTGCTTGTTCTGGGATGTCGGGCGCACCTCTGGTTATCCCGTTTTTACTTCCTCAGTCCTGAGGGAGCTTCGTGGAGTCAGCTGGGCCGTAGTTTTCGTCCTCTGGTAGCTCATGCCGGCCCGCAGCAGAGTTAGATGCCCATAACCAGGGTTGCTTTTAAAAACAAAACGAACCATTTCTGGACTGTCACGTGAAGCAAATGGGATTTAGTTTTGCCTGAAAAATGGCATCTTGGCTGATAGCAAAGAGATGGTTGACCTGACTCTCGAGTCCTGGGGGGCGGGGTGGGGGCAGGTGACAGGTATGTGTTTCAGTGGGAGAGTCAGAACTGTAAACGTTTTACAAAGGTGTAATACTTGAATTTTAATTTGAATGAGGACTTTGAGGCTCTTAGAGGTGAAGTGACTTGTCCGAGTGACCTTTTCCACCTTTTCCGGAGCTGGGTGCCATGCTGCAGGTCGTTGGGTCGTCCTGGCCTCTGCGCATTGCTCCTTCACCGCCCAGGGCCCCAGCCGCCCCCTCGGCCCTATCCTTGGGCGGAGTGGAGTCGGGTGCCTCCCTGACACTTGGAGTACATTGGACTGGTACCACAGCCAGGATGGAAAATTTGGACAGCCGCACAGAAATACTGTGAAGAAAAATTTCAGGGGCCAGCTTACAGCATAGAGGTGACTTTAATTACACAGCACTTGTTCAGACTATTTTTTGGGCAGAATAACCAATAATATGCATATTTATAAAATGAAATATGCATAAAATAAAAAAAAACTTGTTTTTAATAACCCTGTTGATAAACTGTTCGGTAAAGGATTGGTAACATTTTAAAAACACTTCTCATTAGTTACATGCCTGTACAGGTATTGTGAAAACCCCTATGTATTATTTCCTTTGTGTTAAAATTGTGAAAAGACTTACTCTTGTTAGAGCTTTTAAGAGTGATTTGGATGCCTGTGTTCCAACTTTTTAGTGACCTTACTTTTTAAAGCACTCTGATGGATAGGACATAAAAAGAATATGTTTATGCCAGTGACTTATTTTATTGTATTTTTCAAAGAATGCATATCATTTCAGAATGGGAACTCTGATTTGCTGCAAATGAAGATACTGGATTAGGACATTTTTAAGAGATGGTGTCTCACCTGTGTTGCCCAGGCTGGCCTTGAATTCCTGGGCTCCAGCAACCCTCCTCCCTCAGCCTCCCAAATAGCTGAGACTACAGGCACATGCCACCTTGCCTGGCTAGGAATTCATGGTAAAAACTTTAAATGCTGGACTACTGGCTGAAAGTGTAATTTTAACTGGTCTTCTAATGCTGTGATGAAATGCTGTAGAGTTCATCGTTGAGATCCTGGAAATTAGAGCTTTGTTAAAGATGTGTGTGTTTTCAGTCTGCTTTACTGCAGAACTGGGATGAGGTCGCATGGCCCCAACTGGCAGTTGTGGTACATTGGACTAGAATCTCAACAAGTGCTTCCAAGGGTCATCAGAGCAAGGGTACCAAAAGGATATAAGGGGGAAGCAGAAGGGAGGCTGGATGAGTGATAGCAGCACACAAGCCTGAGTGTTATATGGTTCCCATATCATGCCAGTTTTGTCTGTGGAGAACAGACATTTAGAATTAAGAATGCACACAAGACAGACAAAAGGGATAGGAAGCAGAATTTGAGGAGTTCGAGGCTAGCCTGGGCAAGGGAAACTTTTGACCATGATGCAGACCCAACACCTACGAAAGGGAAGCAGGAGGCAGTAGGTTTGGGCAGGGAGAGCCTCAGATAATGACTAATGACGCAGACCTGAAGTCTTGGCCACCTGATGGGGGAGCTCCACAGCCAAAGCCCGCCCATTAGAGGGGTCTCAGGTTGGGCAGAAACCACGGTCACTAGTCTTTCTGTGGGTCAGTCATTGGCCAGAGGCTACTTGGGAAGAACGTGCCTTCAGCTCAGAAGCTAACACGAGGATGAGTCCTAGGATCCTCGTGGTGCCAACAGCCGGAGGCTTTTAGACCTCTGCAGTCCTTGCAGATGAATAGCAAGTTGGTTTTTTTTTTTTTTTTTTTTGAGACAAGATCTGACTCTGTCACCTGGGGTGGAGTGCAGTGCTGTGATCATGGCTCATTGCAGCCTTGACCTTCCAGGGTCAGGCAATCCTCCCACTTCAGTCACCCAAGTAGCTGGGAGGACAGGCCTGGCTGTTTTGTTTTATTGGTAGAGATGGAGTCTTTTTCTGCCACCCAGGCTAGAGTGCAGTGATGCGATCCTGGCTCACTGCAACCTCTGCCTCCTGGGTTAAAGCGAGCCTCCCGAGTAGCTGGGACTACAGGTGTGCACTACTATGCCTGGCTAATTTTTGTATTTTTAGTAGAGATGGGATTTCACCACGTTGGCCAGGCTGGTCTTGAACTCCTGACCTCAAGTGATCTGCCTGACAGCCTCCCACAGTGCTGGGATTACAGGTGTGAGCCACCATGCCCAGTGTAGAGATGGGATCTTGCCATGTTGTCCAGGCTGGTCCCAAACTCCTGGGCTCAGGTGATCCTCCTGTTTCGGCCTCCCAAAGTGCTGGGATTACAGGCGTAAGCCACTGTACCTGGTCAAGTTCTTTCTTGAAAAAGAGATCCCAGTGGAACACCTCCATGGTTGACTGCCACAGGACCTCAGTCACTTGAACAGGGAGTCTGTTTAAAGAGTAAAGAGTTAAAATCCCTATCTCAAACCCCCTCTAAGGGTTGAGATTGCACCATCTTTTCCAGGTAGAAGCTCCTCATCCCCTCCGGGGTGTGTCTAAGGCAGAAGGCAGCTTCTCAGTTGCTGCTGCTTTTCTAGCCCTGGAATTGGCTGTGGTGGTAGCAGGATTCCTCTCTTGTGGTATCTGCAGTCCTCCGAGTTGGGACATCATGACTTAACATGGTATTGCAGAATGGATGCGATAATTAGATACAGTAAAAGATATGAAAATTTCATATCTGAAATTTTCAGCCTGGGCGGAGAAAGCTGGTGACCACATCTCATGCTTCCTAAAAGGTCCTAGTTAACAGTCCTTCAGTTTCCAACCAGGTTGTCAGCACCTGCGTTGTCAGGGCTGCTGGGCATGGTTGTGCAGTTTGTGTACTGTTCAAAGGCATCTGCTTAGAGAACTGAGTGGGCCCAGCAGGGTTGTAGCAGCCCAGAGGAAGGGGTGCCATTTTGCAATTTTGCCTTTTTATATTCACACAAAGGTGCCCAAAGTGCTAAAGAAGTCTTAGAAAGCGAGTTTAGGTTTCCTCCAGTCCCAGTTCCAGCTTATTATTTGTTTTAAATTTGCATGTATGTACTTAGAAAGTTAATGCAAATTACATGAAATAAAAGTTCCTGAGGTGCACTCTGTATTAGTTATAGTTAATGCTAACTGTGGTTACAGATAAATTTCAAAATAGCCACTTAAGACAGTGAAAGTTGATTTCTACCTCATGTCGCATCTGGTTGAGAGTTGGGGGCCATCAACAGGTGGTTGTTAGAGACTCAGGCTGGTGGATGCTCCTCTCCAGCATATGGCTCCCAAATTGCCCGGAATCTGCCGGCAGTCAGGAGAGAAGGCGTGTGGAGGACCCTGCCCGAGGTTTTAGGGGCCAGGCCTAGAAGTGGCGTACATCATTTCTACTTACGTTCCGCTGGCCAGACTCAGTCACACAGCCCCACTGACATGCCCGGGGACTGCGGAGCACCAAGCAGAGAGCAGCATGGATGTTGGTAAACATTAGTGTCTCTTTGTAGACGTAGTGACCGTTCTCAACCACATTTGCATCAGAATTTTATTACAAAAATTTTAATCAGAAAAATTAAGACTTGCATAGTAAACACCCACGTACCAGCCACCTAGATTCTAAATTAATATTTTGCTGTATTTGCTTTATTTGTACATCTCTATATTCATCCCTCTACCCACCCATTAGTCCGTCTTATTTTTTTATGCATTTCAATGAAATGGTAGTTATCTCTATAATTCTACATGATATACTATACCCTTATTGTTTCTTGATTTGTTAGCTTTCGAGCCTCTCTACTACTAACCTGTGATATGAAAGGTGAGGAATTAAGTACATTTTCCCTACTATATATTCCCCTCACCATCCATTTCTGTAAGTCATACTTAAATTTTCCAAATCCATTGTTAGTATAAAATGCTAATGGTAGAATACAAGTAGTGGTATACAGAAGTTTACTGTAAAATTCTTTCCACTTTGCTATATGAAATTTTCCCTTTGAGACCAGCCTGGCCATCATGGTGAAATCCCATCTCTACCAAAAATACAAAAATTAGTCGGGTGCAATGGTGGGCAGCTGTAATCCCAGCTACTCGGGAGGCTGAGGCAGGAGAATCGCTTGAGCCCGAGAAGCGGAGGTTGCAGTGAGCTGAGATCACGCTTCTGCACTCCAGCCTGGCGACAGAGTAAGACTCTGTCTCAAAAAAATAAAAAACTTTAAAATTTTAAGAAATCTATTGTTTTCCACTTGTATTTCTTGACTCACCAGCTTTAAACAGTGTCCTAGGCTTCGCCACAGGTAAATGAGGATGTCGTGCCCCTAAATGTCTTCTGCCTTACTCTCAGAGTTCCCCTCCCCAACTTATTCCCAGTCTGCCTCTTGACCTTTCACATGGCTAGAACATTTACATTCTGTTCCATAATTAGTATTAGTAAGTCTTCTGTGCATCATTTATAGGTTAATTCTAAAAATGGAAGGCCAATCAGCATTTAAAATATCAGGATCTCATGTATTATTTGCTGGAGAACCAGGTAGTATGTTTAGATTTATAGAGAGGACAGTGACATCTTACATTGCATAACGTGTGATCTGTGAAGGCAGGAGGAAGGAGTAAGGAGAATGGAAGGGAGTTGGTATGAGTATGCTCTTTACTTTTAAAATTAATATGCTTTTATCCTGTTACTCGGTTTCTTATTTTTACAGACTGTTAGACGGAATTTCTTTTTTCTTAAAAACAAGAAGTGCAGTGGTTAACAGTTGGGGCTCTGGAGCTAGGCTGTCTTTTCATACTCAGTTCTGCCACTTCTTTTTTTCTTTTTTTTTGAGACAGAGTCTCATTCTGTTGCCTAGGCTGGAGTACACTGGAGTGATCTCGGCTCACTGCAACCTCTGCCTCCCAGGTTCAAGAGATTCTCCTGCCTCAGTCTCCTGAGTAGCTGGGACTACAAGTGCGTGCCATCAGGCCTGGCTAATTTTTGTATTTTTAGTAGAGACAGAGTTTCGCCATGTTGGCCAGGTTGGTCTCAAATTCCTGACCTCAGGTGATCCGCCCACCTGGGGCCTCCCAAATTGCTGGGATTACAGGCATGAGCCACCGCGCCCTGCTCTCATTTCTGTCACTTCTGCCCTCTGAGACTTTGGGCAAAAAAAATTATTTTTTGAGATGGAGTCTCGCTCTGTCACCCAGGCTGGAGTGCAGTGGTGCAATCTCGGCTCACTGCAAGCTCTGCCTCCCAGGTTCACGCCATTCTCCTGCCTCAGCCTCCTGAGTAGCTGGGACTACAGGCGCCTGCCACTGCGCCTGGCTCATTGTTTGTATTTGTTATAGAGACAGGGTTTCACCATGTTAGCCAGGATGGTCTCCATCTCCTGACCTTGTGATCCACCCGCCTCGGCCTCCCAGAGTGCTGGGATTACAGGCATGAGCCACTGCACCTGGCCCAGGCAAATAATTTTTCCTCGAGCCTCAACTTCTTTATCTAGGAAAGGGAAGAGTAATATAACCTACCTTGTAGGGTTGTTGTGGTGATTCATAGGTTAAAACATCTGAAGGTTTAAAATAGACGCACATAGAAAGCGCCTGATAAGCTTTAGCTGTTAATTCTTCTTAACCCTCTAACATAATATTTTGGTTTGGACTGGTTGCTTTCTAGTCCTGTCTCATTCTTAGGTTAGCTCATTACTTCTTGGATCCTTTTTCTCTCTTTTGGATTCTCTTTGCTTTTGTAAAAGTGAAGATGTGGCCGGGTGCAGTGGCTCACACCTATAATCCCAGCACTTTGAGAGGCCGAGGGGGGTGGATCACCTGAAGTTGGGAGTTCGAGACCACCCTGACCAGCATGGAGAAACCCTGTCTCTACTAAAAAATACAAAATTAGCCGAGTGTGGTGGCACATGCCTATAATCCCAGCTACTCGGGAGGCTGAGGCAGAAGAATCGCTTGAACCTGGGAGGCGGAGGTTGTGGTGAGCCGAGATTGCACCATTGTACACCAGCCTGGGCAACAAGAGCAAAACTCTGTCTCAAAAAAAAAAAAACAAAACAAAAACAACAACAAACAACCAACAAAGTGAAGATGCATACATCAAATATCAATGGTAATACATAGTAAAAAACAAGAAGTAATGTCAAATATATCTATTACTGTAATAAATGTGAGTGGGTTAAGCTCTCCATTAAAGAGCTTCCCCCAGTTAAGACAGAAAATCAAATATATATACTGTAGAAAAGCTTATTTATATATTACTTTGATTTTTAAAATTAAGTCATTTTAAGTTGTGAATAATAAAAAAGTAGCTCTTGAAACTTTCAAGTTCAATGTCTTGTTATTCCATATGTTCTGTTTATAAATGCAGTAAAATTTAATAAGCACTCTTTAACAGCATCTGGTTAAATTCAGTTCTGTTTACAAACTTTGCTAATAAAGTTAACATTTTAATTTGTTTATTTAGTATATTTAGGTTCTTGTTAAAGTCTGACAAAAAAGTCCAGTTTTTAAAGTCTTATAAACTTAATGATTATTCTAATAAACTTAGTGATTCTTAAGTCCTCTTATATATTCCAAAACATTTATATTCTCTCTCTTTTTTGTTTTTTTTGAGACAGTTTCTCTCTCTGTCACCCAGGCTGGAGTTCAGTGGCATGGTCATGGCTCACTGCAGCCTTGACCTCCTGGGTGCAGGTGATCCTCTCATCTCAGCCTCCTGAGTAGCTGGGACTACAAGAGCATGCCACCACATCTGGCTAATTTTTGTGTTTTTTATAGAGACGGGGACTTGCTATATTGCCCACGCTAGTCTTGAACTCCTGGGCTCAAGCTATCCTCCCACCTTGGCCTCCCAAAGTGCTGAGATTATAGATGTGAGCCACAGTGCCCAGCCTGTATTCTCTCTTTATATGTGTGTATATGTAGATGCATGCTTTCAAATTTAAAATTACAAATTAATTACTCAGTTACGTATTTTGAATTGGAATCACAAGTTTGACCTTTAACTCTTTAATTCTCATAAACATTAAAAGTGTAATTCTCTAATGCAGATATTTCTTAATATGGAATACTATTACTACTTGTCTGATTCTTTTGATTATTTCCCCACTTGTTCTAAATCTTTCCAGGATTAAAAGATATTTACGTAAGTGTTTTATTCCAAATAATATTGGGATTTCTTTCCATATAATTTTTTTTTTTTTTTTTTAAAGAGACAAGGTCTTGTTCTATTTCCCAGACTGGAGTGCAGTGGTGTGATGCTGGCTTACTGCAGCCTTGACCTTCCTCTCTGCCCCAGCCTCCTGAGTAGCTGGGACTACAGTTGGTGCCACCATGCCCAGCTAATTAAAAAAAATTTTTTTTTTTTTTTTTGAGGCGGAGTCTTGCTCTGCCGCCCAGGCTGGAGTGCAGTGGCCGGATCTCAGCTCACTGCAAGCTCCGCCTCCTGGGTTCACGCCATTCTTCTGTCTCAGCCTCCCAAGTAGCTGGGACTACAGGCGCTCGCCATCTCACCCGGCTAGTTTTTTGTATTTTTTTAGTAGAGACGGGGTTTCACCGTGTTAGCCAGGATGGTCTTGATCTGCTGACCTCGTGATCCGCCCGTCTCGGCCTCCCAAAGTGCTGGGATTACAGGCTTGAGCCACCGCGCCCGGCAAAAAAATTTTTTTTTGGTAGAGACGGGGTCTCACTGTGTTGCCCAGGCTAGTCTCCAACTCCTGGCCTCAAGCTGTCCTCTCACCTCAGCCTCCAAAAGTGTTGACATTTGCCACCATGCCTGACCCCATATAATTTCTGGGGTTGTCTTCTCAGTCTGCTGAGGTTTATTTTTTAATAAATAGAGATCTCTGATAGGGACAAGGTTGGGATTCTAACCCTACCTAGACTTCAGATATCAGCTTGAGCCACTTTTGCTTTGGTTGGAACATATTCTTGACCATATTTGGTTTGAGCATATTCAGGGATATTCTGTGCTAGTAAGTTTTCTCAACCTTCATCTGAAGATAACTATGTTTTGCCCTTACCCCTTTATATACTTTGGCTGGGTATAGAATTCTTGTTCACCACCTTTGTAGTCTTTCTGTAGCATGGCCTTCAAAAGTTGAAGAAAGAGGTGTCATAATACTCATGTGCCTTAGATTCAAGTTATATTTTATTTAATTTGTGTAGCTTCTAATAGGTGCCTGAGACCCCCATTCAAACGGCCATATAACTTGATTAGAGTTTGCACTTCTTTAGCACTTAAAATATATAAATATTTTCCCATTTAGCTCCAAAGAACTTTAACTTGATAGAATACTGCCTTTTTTTTTTTTTTTTGTACTTTCTGTCTCTTAAAGCAATATCTTCTTAAAAAAAATTAAATTAACTTTATTTTAAGTTCTGCGATGCATGTACAGGACGTGCAGGTTTGTTACATAAGTAAACGTGTGCCATGGTGGTTTGCTGCACAGATCAACCCATCACCTAGGTATTAAAGCCCCACATGCATTAGCTGTTTATCCTGATGCTGTCCCTCCTACCGCCCCCGCCCCCTGACAGGCCCCAGTGTGTGTTGTTCCCCCGACCCCTCTGCGCTGTTTCCATGTGTTCTCATTGTTAAGCTCCCATTTATAAGCGAGAACTTGCGGTATCTGGTTTTCTGTTCCTGTTAGTTTGCTGAGGATAATGGCTTTCAGCTCCATCCATGTCCCTGCAGAGGACATGATCTTGTTCCTTTTTATGGCTGCATTCTATTCCATGGTGTATATGTACCACATTTTCTTTATCCACTCTGTCATTGATGGACATTTGGATTGATTCCATGTCTTTGCTATTGTGAATAGTGCTGCAGTGAACATACAGGTGCATGTATCTTTATAATAGAATGATTTATATTCCTTTGGGTATATATTCAGTAATGGAATTGCTGGGTCAAATGGCTTTTCTGGTTCTAGGTCTTTAAGGAATTACCACACTGTCTTCCACAATGGTTGAACTAATTGACATTCCCACCAACAGTGTAGTTCTCCCCAGCCTCACCAGCATCTGTTGTTTCTTGACTTTTTAATAATCGCCATTCTGACTGGCATGAGATGGATCTCATTGTGGTTTTGATGTGCATTTCTCTAATAATCAGTGATGTTCAGCTTTTTTTCATATATTTGTTGACTGCATAAATGTCTTCTTTTGAAAAGTTATCTGTTTGTGTCCTTTGACCACTTTGTAATGGGTTTTTTTTTTTTTTTCTTGTAAATTTAAGTTCCTTGTAGATTCTGGATAATAGACCTTTGTCAGATGGATAGCTTGCAAAAATATTCTCCCATTCTGTAGGTAGCAGTATCTTTCTTGATAGTAAAACAAAATGTGATTTAATTGTGGATATCTTTCTTGGCTTTGTCTGTCTTACAACATAATTCTACTGAAACAATAGTATCACTTGAAGACACGGTACACCATAAAGCATCTTAAATGAGATAGGGCCTTTTATATTGATAAAAGTGCAATTCAAGAAGTAGCAGTTACAAAGTCCACTCACTAAATAGCAAAACACTGGAAGTAACTAAAGGAGAACCTATTTGAAACACATGGAAAAAGTCACAAGTAAAGTGGGAGAATTTAACTGTGTCTTACACAAACCATTTTTTCAAAATGATCATGGAATGGTTAATATATTGATCTATTCTAAGGCCAGAAAGAAAACCTCATTACTGTCATTCAAGAGAAATTTTACTGGTCGCTCTGTGATCATAATGCAATAAAACTGTAAATAATGAAAGTTGACATTTTAAAAACTTACTCTATTTGGAAATTTTGACTCAAATAGGAATTGAAAACTACAGTTATAGATCATTTAGAGAAATAATTATGAAATACTAACAAAGTTACAAATAAGCAAATTTGTTCCTCTGAAAGCTTTTATTATCAAAAAATAAAGAATGAAAATAAAGTAAATTCTACACAAGGACATTCGAAAGAAAAGAAACAACAAAAGAAATCTGGGATAACTGGAGGGAGTTTTTAAAAACGGCAGAAATTAATGAAGTAAGTTACAACTGTGTCTGTTTCACTCTTCTCTTTCCTCAGTACCTAGCACCTTACTAGACACATGGAAGGTGTTTAGTAAATACTGAATAAATATGAATGAGTAAAAAAGAAAATCACCAGAATTGAAAAATCTTGAGTATGTTCTTTGTTAAACAATGAAATAAAATTTTAGTTAGACTCATCAAGAAATAAGATAACACAAATACCCCAAATTATATATATATAATATGTATATATATAATATTATGTATAATTTATATATAGTATATAATAGATATGTTAGCTATATATGTGTATGTATATATTATATATATAATGTATATAATCAGGGATGTTGGAGATTTTTTTAAAACTAGAATAAAATATAGAAGATATTGATAAAATTGAAATTAGGAAAACAAAATTACCAAAATCAATTCATAAAGAAAAACACTTGGAATATTCTTGGAAGATGTCACAAAGTGACTTAAGAAAATAGCTCCCGGCCGGGCGCAGTGGCTCATGCCTGTAATCCCAGCACTTTGGGAGGCTGAGGTGGGTGGATCACCGAGGTCGGGAGTTCGAGACCAGCCTGACCAACATGAAGAAACCCTGTCTCTACTAAAAATATGAAATTAGCTGGGCGTGGTGGTGCATGCCTGTAATCTCAGCTACTTGGGAGGCTGAGGCAGGAGAATCACTTGAACCCGGCAGGTGGAGGTTGCAGTGAGCCGAGATCATGCCATTGCACTCCAGCCTGGGAGACAAGAGTGAAACCGTGTCTCAAAAAAAAAAAAATAGCTGCCAAAATAGTCTTGAATCCAGATGGTGTTATAGGTAAAGTTTTTCAAATATGAGACAGATATAATTTCTATGCTATTTAAAGTTGTGTGGTATGTTTCCCAAAGATATTAGATATTAAATATTACAGAGGGTATAGGTAATGATATAAGCTATGTACAGATGATTATTTCATATTTTAATAATTAAAATGTGCTAGAAAAACTGTAACTCATACATTTAATCTATATCTGTTGCTTAGGACCAGGTTAAATCAAAGAAAAAATGAGTCAATAATTAAATTTATGCAGAAAAATATTAAACACATAAGACAGTTGAGTGCAACTATAGCCAAAATTATGATGGTGATATTCAAATAATAGAAACTTGAAAAATATTCCAAAGTACAGAAAAGATGGAAAGCATTCCAATTTGTTTTGATAAAAGTAGTACTAATATGTTAATATTATTTCTGATACCAAAGCTTTTCAAAGATGGTATGAACAAAGAAAGCCACAGTATATTCTTACTAATGTAGAGGCTCTCCTTAACTGAAATATTAGCCACATTTAATCCAGCCATACATTTAAAAAAAATTACACCATTGGCTAAAAAGTGGCTTATTCTAAGAATGCAAAAATTTATTAAATAAATAGAATTGGAACTATCAGTAAATTTAAAGATAAAAATTACCATCATACTATATGTCAGTAATGCATTTAATAAAATTTAACATCTACCTCATAAACATTTAATTTCTGTTGGAATAGTCTGGATCTTAAGATAAATAAGATGCTCGCCGGGCGCGGTGGCTCATGCCTGTAATCCCAGCACTTTGGGAGGCTGAGGTGGGCGGATGGCGAGGACAGGAGATCGAGACCATCCTGGCTAACACGGTGAAACCCCATCTCTACTAAAAATACAAAAAATTAGCCGGGCCTGGCAGTGGGCGCCTGTAGTCCCAGCTGCTCGGGAGGCTGAGGCAGGAGAATGGCGTGAACTCGGGAGGCGGAGTTTGCAGTGAGCCGAGATTGCGCCACTGCACTTCAGCCTGGGTGACAAAGCGAGACTCTGCCTCAAAAAATGATGCTCTAAAAGCAGCACATACCATGCTTAACAGGAGACAGGGACAAAACAGTGATGCCTATACAGGACTTTATGACATTGTTTTCAAATATACTAGCCAAAGCAGTAAGATTTTTAAAAAATGGTTATTAAAAATGAGACAAAATTAGCATTATTTGTAGATACTAGAATTCTCTTGTTAGAATAGCCAAGGAGATCAACTGAATAACTATGAGAACTTATAACAATTTAGTAAGGTAACTAGCTTGGAAATGAGTATATAAATTCAGATATGTATGTGTGTGCATATATATGCTTGTATGATGTAGATAGATGTATATGTAACAGTAGTTTTCTTTTATGATAGCAATCAGAAACGATGGTTTATTTTATTTTTTTTGAGACAGGGTCTTGTTCTGTCTCCCAGGCTGGAGTACAGTGGTGCTATCTCGGCTCACTGCAACCTGTGCCTTCCAGGCCCAGGCAATCCTCCCACCTCAGCCTCCTGAGTAACTGGGACAACAGGCACGTGCTACCACGGCCAGCTAATTGTTGTATTTTTTGTAGAGACGGGGTTTCACCCTATTGCCCAGGCTGGTCTTGAACTCCTGAGCTCAAGTGATCCACCCACCTCAGTACTGGGATTATAGGAGTGAGCCTCTGTGCCTGGCCACAATGGTTTATTAAAAGGTTTCATTCACACTGTGAACAAAATGTATAAAACCTGAGGAAGAAACAAAAATGTGCATGGCCTGTGTGAGAGCTGGAAACTCTCTGCTCAGGGGCATCGATATAAACTGTCTCCTCAGAGGCACTAGTGATGATGCGGTAGGTGTCCTCCGTTGAGTGGAGGAATTATCATTATAGTTCATTTCATTTCTGAAAATCAGAAATAGCTGCTGAATTTTGTAAAATGCCTTTTGGGCATTCACACAGATCTTACTGTTTTTCTTTTTAGATATAATGATATGATAGATTTAAATATCTTCACCTTATAATAAACTTTAAGTCAGGTTTTTCTAACTCTTCCTTTTGGAATTTTTTTTTTTTTTTAACATGAAAGGTGAATTAGCATAATTTTTTCTTGGTGCCTTATTGCATTATGTATAAAATAAGGGTATGTGTGCGTGGTTAGTTCTAAAGTTCCTGGTAACTTTAACATTCTGTGATTTTATGGTTTTAGACATTTTTTTCCCAAGAGACAAAGGGGCTTGCTCTGTTGTTCAGGCTGGTCTCGAACTCCTGGCCTCAAGGGATCCTCCTGCCCTGGCCTCCCAAAATGCTGGTGTAATAGGCATGAGCCACCACTCGTGGCCAGACTTTTAAACATTTCTAACGCAGAGAAGTGTTTGGATTTTACCTCTTGAATATGTTGCACAAATGTGCTTTAGGTATGGGATTTCTAGCTTGTTGAATTCTATTTTACTTAAAAAAATTTTTTATATGGCTCCAATCAGATCAAACTAGCCTATGTAGTATCATAGAAGTAGCATTATAATATTGAGAATTTTGAAGAGTTCCAGGTATCCTGAAGACTTTACCATCACAGGACAAAAACACTTCTAGGGCTGTCTTCCCACCAGACCCAGCCTCTGCTGTTCTTTCGCTCTTGCTGCCCTCCTCCATCCAGTTTTTCCGCTACCTTCTTGCTTAGCCAGTGCATCCGCCTTCACATGGACGTTGTGCTGCAATTGGTTGCTTCTCCAGCTAAGTAAGAACCGTCTGAGGATCCATGTTTATCTTTGCCATCTCCATGGTCTCCAACACTCCGCAGAGTCCTTAGCAAAATGTATGTTTTAATGAATTGATGGCAGCTGTCCCTTGTATTGCCAGGAAAGTTTTGAATTCTCAGAAGAAAGTAAGTTTGATATTTCAAAACTAATGTGGTTGGCCAAATATTTTATATTGGGATTTAAAAAATTATTTTAGTGGCACAGACTTCCAGAAAGTTTGTGCGTAAGAGTTTTTCCTTACCCCACACGACTACAAAGGTGACCCAGAAATCCTGAGCCAGTGGAACTCCTGGAGGGGTGCAGGTATCACAGGGACCTTGCCTTCCCCACTGTCTTCTTTCATCCCTGTCCCAGAGACCTAAAATCGCCATGGTCTCCTTTCCCTCAGTCTTTCATATGTATTTGTAAGTATTCTTTTACCAATATCATTCTTTCTCTGTTTCTTTTCCTCTTTAACCCTTGCTCTTTTGCTTCAGAAAAATTAGTCTTTTTTCTTTTATGCTCCCCTCATTTCCAACTTCCTATTCCAAATTAAGCCTAATTATGGTTGAGTGTTAAGATTAGGGTTTATGGCCGGGTGCGGTGGCTCAAGCCTGTAATCCCAGCACTTTGGGAGGCCGAGACGGGCGGATCACGAGGTCAGGAGATCAAGACCATCCTGGCTAACACGGTGAAACCCCGTCTCTACTAAAAATACAAAAACTAGCTGGGCGAGGTGGCGGGCGCCTGTAGTCTCAGCTACTCGGGAGGCTGAGGCAGGAGAATGGCGTAAACCCGGGAGGCGGAGCTTGCAGTGAGCTGAGATCTGGCCACTGCACTCCAGTCCGGGCGACAGAGCAAGACTCCGCCTCAAAAAAAAAAAAAAAAAAGATTAGGGTTTATGATGAACCTAGAAAGATAAAGTAATATATTTTGATGTGAAACTGTATCTAGTAAAGAACTGGTGCCAGCCACCTCCAAAGCCCTTGAAAATCCCCTTTGTTTTATCTGCCAGAGAATTCATCTCTTTCTCTAATTGGTCCTGCTTTTCTCTCTAGTACAAGCAGCCAAATTTTTAAAAAATCTTGAAAGGTTACATTATAAGCAGTCTAACCTTCTAATCTGTAAGCAGATAAAGAGTCTATTCATAGTGTTAAAAAACTATTATGAAAATTATGTTTATAGTTATATTTTGGCCTCCTTTGCTCTCACCTCAGTCTGAGTACGTTACAGTATGCTGAAGTTACATGGAATTAATATGCTTCTAAACTGGACCAAAAATGTGATATAACAGCCTGTATTTGCAGGTGAACAAAGTATGAGTGAGAGGGGTATGTGGCTCTGTGTGTTTTGTTTGCCCGTGTGTATTGGTGTTTCTGTGTTCCTCCTGCACGACTTCCCTGACAGCCTGTGCTTTATGCTTTCGTAGGGATTTTCAATCATAAGGGAAAGAAGAAAGAATGAAAATCAAGATATAACAGTAATCGGATCAATGATGACATTTTAGTGTGAACTGTACATTACCTCTTCTGTAAATTTTGGTATCCAGAACCTTATGCTAACCCTTTCAGATAGAAAACAGTGCTTGAAGTATCTCACAAGCATCCCTTTTTCATTTACTGTTTTTTCATTACTGAACTTATTCCTTTTCTTTTTTTGTGTGTGTCAGGGTCTTAGTTTGTCACCCAGGCTGGAGAGCAGTGCTGCAATCATGGCTCACTGCAGCCTCAACCTCCCAGGCTCAAGTGATCCTCCTGCCTCAGCCTCTTGAGTAGCTGGGACCACAGGCATGTGCCACCTCGCTTGGCTAATTTTTTAAATTTTCGGTAGAGGTGGGGTCTTGCTGTGTTGCTCAGGCTGTGTTGCTCAGAATTAATGTGAATTCTGGTACCAGCTTTGCCTCTGGAGATGCTCTGGGGCTTCTTGATGGCTGTGGTCAGCCCACACCATGGTCATGTGCTTGCCAGCATTCTGGTCATTCCTCGCTTATCTACGGCCTCTAATTGTTCCTGTGTGCCTGGAAACTGGTAGCCAAACCTGCCAGAACTGTATACAGACCAGAAGTGCTTCTCCTAGTAGTAAGCAGGTGTGGAGGTTTAGGGGACAGTCATTTTGAGCTTCTCTGGAGCTCTCTTCCTTTTCCCGCTGAAATGACATCATCTCAGGTAGCTGAGTGGCCATAGAGCTGTGTCACTGCACAAGCATGTGGTCAGGTGCTGTTCCCCCGCCCTGGCACCTGTGGAAGATGCGTGGTCCTGCTTTCTGTTGCTTTCTTGTACCACACCACACCCATCCTGGCCTCAGGGCTCCTGCATGGGCTTCCCTGTGCCTCGATGCTCCTCTCACAGCATGTTACAGCTGACTCCTCCATGGGTTGACTGCAAGGCCCAATTTGCACAGGATAGCTCTAGTTAACACCT
>NW_022325885.1:25429-59475 GCF_002776525.5 Piliocolobus tephrosceles | reverse complement strand
AGGTGTTAACTAGAGCTATCCTGTGCAAATTGGGCCTTGCAGTCAACCCATGGAGGAGTCAGCTGTAACATGCTGTGAGAGGAGCATCGAGGCACAGGGAAGCCCATGCAGGAGCCCTGAGGCCAGGATGGGTGTGGTGTGGTACAAGAAAGCAACAGAAAGCAGGACCACGCATCTTCCACAGGTGCCAGGGCGGGGGAACAGCACCTGACCACATGCTTGTGCAGTGACACAGCTCTATGGCCACTCAGCTACCTGAGATGATGTCATTTCAGCGGGAAAAGGAAGAGAGCTCCAGAGAAGCTCAAAATGACTGTCCCCTAAACCTCCACACCTGCTTACTACTAGGAGAAGCACTTCTGGTCTGTATACAGTTCTGGCAGGTTTGGCTACCAGTTTCCAGGCACACAGGAACAATTAGAGGCCGTAGATAAGCGAGGAATGACCAGAATGCTGGCAAGCACATGACCATGGTGTGGGCTGACCACAGCCATCAAGAAGCCCCAGAGCATCTCCAGAGGCAAAGCTGGTACCAGAATTCACATTAATTCTGAGCAACACAGCCTGAGCAACACAGCAAGACCCCACCTCTACCGAAAATTTAAAAAATTAGCCAAGCGAGGTGGCACATGCCTGTGGTCCCAGCTACTCAAGAGGCTGAGGCAGGAGGATCACTTGAGCCTGGGAGGTTGAGGCTGCAGTGAGCCATGATTGCAGCACTGCTCTCCAGCCTGGGTGACAAACTAAGACCCTGACACACACAAAAAAAGAAAAGGAATAAGTTCAGTAATGAAAAAACAGTAAATGAAAAAGGGATGCTTGTGAGATACTTCAAGCACTGTTTTCTATCTGAAAGGGTTAGCATAAGGTTCTGGATACCAAAATTTACAGAAGAGGTAATGTACAGTTCACACTAAAATGTCATCATTGATCCGATTACTGTTATATCTTGATTTTCATTCTTTCTTCTTTCCCTTATGATTGAAAATCCCTACGAAAGCATAAAGCACAGGCTGTCAGGGAAGTCGTGCAGGAGGAACACAGAAACACCAATACACACGGGCAAACAAAACACACAGAGCCACATACCCCTCTCACTCATACTTTGTTCACCTGCAAATACAGGCTGTTATATCACATTTTTGGTCCAGTTTAGAAGCATATTAATTCCATGTAACTTCAGCATACTGTAACGTACTCAGACTGAGGTGAGAGCAAAGGAGGCCAAAATATAACTATAAACATAATTTTCATAATAGTTTTTTAACACTATGAATAGACTCTTTATCTGCTTACAGATTAGAAGGTTAGACTGCTTATAATGTAACCTTTCAAGATTTTTTAAAAATTTGGCTGCTTGTACTAGAGAGAAAAGCAGGACCAATTAGAGAAAGAGATGAATTCTCTGGCAGATAAAACAAAGGGGATTTTCAAGGGCTTTGGAGGTGGCTGGCACCAGTTCTTTACTAGATACAGTTTCACATCAAAATATATTACTTTATCTTTCTAGGTTCATCATAAACCCTAATCTTTTTTTTTTTTTTTTTTGAGGCGGAGTCTTGCTCTGTCGCCCGGACTGGAGTGCAGTGGCCAGATCTCAGCTCACTGCAAGCTCCGCCTCCCGGGTTTACGCCATTCTCCTGCCTCAGCCTCCCGAGTAGCTGAGACTACAGGCGCCCGCCACCTCGCCCAGCTAGTTTTTGTATTTTTAGTAGAGACGGGGTTTCACCGTGTTAGCCAGGATGGTCTTGATCTCCTGACCTCGTGATCCGCCCGTCTCGGCCTCCCAAAGTGCTGGGATTACAGGCTTGAGCCACCGCACCCGGCCATAAACCCTAATCTTAACACTCAACCATAATTAGGCTTAATTTGGAATAGGAAGTTGGAAATGAGGGGAGCATAAAAGAAAAAAGACTAATTTTTCTGAAGCAAAAGAGCAAGGGTTAAAGAGGAAAAGAAACAGAGAAAGAATGATATTGGTAAAAGAATACTTACAAATACATATGAAAGACTGAGGGAAAGGAGACCATGGCGATTTTAGGTCTCTGGGACAGGGATGAAAGAAGACAGTGGGGAAGGCAAGGTCCCTGTGATACCTGCACCCCTCCAGGAGTTCCACTGGCTCAGGATTTCTGGGTCACCTTTGTAGTCGTGTGGGGTAAGGAAAAACTCTTACGCACAAACTTTCTGGAAGTCTGTGCCACTAAAATAATTTTTTAAATCCCAATATAAAATATTTGGCCAACCACATTAGTTTTGAAATATCAAACTTACTTTCTTCTGAGAATTCAAAACTTTCCTGGCAATACAAGGGACAGCTGCCATCAATTCATTAAAACATACATTTTGCTAAGGACTCTGCGGAGTGTTGGAGACCATGGAGATGGCAAAGATAAACATGGATCCTCAGACGGTTCTTACTTAGCTGGAGAAGCAACCAATTGCAGCACAACGTCCATGTGAAGGCGGATGCACTGGCTAAGCAAGAAGGTAGCGGAAAAACTGGATGGAGGAGGGCAGCAAGAGCGAAAGAACAGCAGAGGCTGGGTCTGGTGGGAAGACAGCCCTAGAAGTGTTTTTGTCCTGTGATGGTAAAGTCTTCAGGATACCTGGAACTCTTCAAAATTCTCAATATTATAATGCTACTTCTATGATACTACATAGGCTAGTTTGATCTGATTGGAGCCATATAAAAAATTTTTTTAAGTAAAATAGAATTCAACAAGCTAGAAATCCCATACCTAAAGCACATTTGTGCAACATATTCAAGAGGTAAAATCCAAACACTTCTCTGCGTTAGAAATGTTTAAAAGTCTGGCCACGAGTGGTGGCTCATGCCTATTACACCAGCATTTTGGGAGGCCAGGGCAGGAGGATCCCTTGAGGCCAGGAGTTCGAGACCAGCCTGAACAACAGAGCAAGCCCCTTTGTCTCTTGGGAAAAAAATGTCTAAAACCATAAAATCACAGAATGTTAAAGTTACCAGGAACTTTAGAACTAACCACGCACACATACCCTTATTTTATACATAATGCAATAAGGCACCAAGAAAAAATTATGCTAATTCACCTTTCATGTTAAAAAAAAAAAAAAATTCCAAAAGGAAGAGTTAGAAAAACCTGACTTAAAGTTTATTATAAGGTGAAGATATTTAAATCTATCATATCATTATATCTAAAAAGAAAAACAGTAAGATCTGTGTGAATGCCCAAAAGGCATTTTACAAAATTCAGCAGCTATTTCTGATTTTCAGAAATGAAATGAACTATAATGATAATTCCTCCACTCAACGGAGGACACCTACCGCATCATCACTAGTGCCTCTGAGGAGACAGTTTATATCGATGCCCCTGAGCAGAGAGTTTCCAGCTCTCACACAGGCCATGCACATTTTTGTTTCTTCCTCAGGTTTTATACATTTTGTTCACAGTGTGAATGAAACCTTTTAATAAACCATTGTGGCCAGGCACAGAGGCTCACTCCTATAATCCCAGTACTGAGGTGGGTGGATCACTTGAGCTCAGGAGTTCAAGACCAGCCTGGGCAATAGGGTGAAACCCCGTCTCTACAAAAAATACAACAATTAGCTGGCCGTGGTAGCACGTGCCTGTTGTCCCAGTTACTCAGGAGGCTGAGGTGGGAGGATTGCCTGGGCCTGGAAGGCACAGGTTGCAGTGAGCCGAGATAGCACCACTGTACTCCAGCCTGGGAGACAGAACAAGACCCTGTCTCAAAAAAAATAAAATAAACCATCGTTTCTGATTGCTATCATAAAAGAAAACTACTGTTACATATACATCTATCTACATCATACAAGCATATATATGCACACACATACATATCTGAATTTATATACTCATTTCCAAGCTAGTTACCTTACTAAATTGTTATAAGTTCTCATAGTTATTCAGTTGATCTCCTTGGCTATTCTAACAAGAGAATTCTAGTATCTACAAATAATGCTAATTTTGTCTCATTTTTAATAACCATTTTTTAAAAATCTTACTGCTTTGGCTAGTATATTTGAAAACAATGTCATAAAGTCCTGTATAGGCATCACTGTTTTGTCCCTGTCTCCTGTTAAGCATGGTATGTGCTGCTTTTAGAGCATCATTTTTTGAGGCAGAGTCTCGCTTTGTCACCCAGGCTGAAGTGCAGTGGCGCAATCTCGGCTCACTGCAAACTCCGCCTCCCGAGTTCACGCCATTCTCCTGCCTCAGCCTCCCGAGCAGCTGGGACTACAGGCGCCCACTGCCAGGCCCGGCTAATTTTTTGTATTTTTAGTAGAGATGGGGTTTCACCGTGTTAGCCAGGATGGTCTCGATCTCCTGTCCTCGCCATCCGCCCACCTCAGCCTCCCAAAGTGCTGGGATTACAGGCATGAGCCACCGCGCCCGGCGAGCATCTTATTTATCTTAAGATCCAGACTATTCCAACAGAAATTAAATGTTTATGAGGTAGATGTTAAATTTTATTAAATGCATTACTGACATATAGTATGATGGTAATTTTTATCTTTAAATTTACTGATAGTTCCAATTCTATTTATTTAATAAATTTTTGCATTCTTAGAATAAGCCACTTTTTAGCCAATGGTGTAATTTTTTTTAAATGTATGGCTGGATTAAATGTGGCTAATATTTCAGTTAAGGAGAGCCTCTACATTAGTAAGAATATACTGTGGCTTTCTTTGTTCATACCATCTTTGAAAAGCTTTGGTATCAGAAATAATATTAACATATTAGTACTACTTTTATCAAAACAAATTGGAATGCTTTCCATCTTTTCTGTACTTTGGAATATTTTTCAAGTTTCTATTATTTGAATATCACCATCATAATTTTGGCTATAGTTGCACTCAACTGTCTTATGTGTTTAATATTTTTCTGCATAAATTTAATTATTGACTCATTTTTTCTTTGATTTAACCTGGTCCTAAGCAACAGATATAGATTAAATGTATGAGTTACAGTTTTTCTAGCACATTTTAATTATTAAAATATGAAATAATCATCTGTACATAGCTTATATCATTACCTATACCCTCTGTAATATTTAATATCTAATATCTTTGGGAAACATACCACACAACTTTAAATAGCATAGAAATTATATCTGTCTCATATTTGAAAAACTTTACCTATAACACCATCTGGATTCAAGACTATTTTGGCAGCTATTTTTTTTTTTTTGAGACACGGTTTCACTCTTGTCTCCCAGGCTGGAGTGCAATGGCATGATCTCGGCTCACTGCAACCTCCACCTGCCGGGTTCAAGTGATTCTCCTGCCTCAGCCTCCCAAGTAGCTGAGATTACAGGCATGCACCACCACGCCCAGCTAATTTCATATTTTTAGTAGAGACAGGGTTTCTTCATGTTGGTCAGGCTGGTCTCGAACTCCCGACCTCGGTGATCCACCCACCTCAGCCTCCCAAAGTGCTGGGATTACAGGCATGAGCCACTGCGCCCGGCCGGGAGCTATTTTCTTAAGTCACTTTGTGACATCTTCCAAGAATATTCCAAGTGTTTTTCTTTATGAATTGATTTTGGTAATTTTGTTTTCCTAATTTCAATTTTATCAATATCTTCTATATTTTATTCTAGTTTTAAAAAAATCTCCAACATCCCTGATTATATACATTATATATATAATATATACATACACATATATAGCTAACATATCTATTATATACTATATATAAATTATACATAATATTATATATATACATATTATATATATAATTTGGGGTATTTGTGTTATCTTATTTCTTGATGAGTCTAACTAAAATTTTATTTCATTGTTTAACAAAGAACATACTCAAGATTTTTCAATTCTGGTGATTTTCTTTTTTACTCATTCATATTTATTCAGTATTTACTAAACACCTTCCATGTGTCTAGTAAGGTGCTAGGTACTGAGGAAAGAGAAGAGTGAAACAGACACAGTTGTAACTTACTTCATTAATTTCTGCCGTTTTTAAAAACTCCCTCCAGTTATCCCAGATTTCTTTTGTTGTTTCTTTTCTTTCGAATGTCCTTGTGTAGAATTTACTTTATTTTCATTCTTTATTTTTTGATAATAAAAGCTTTCAGAGGAACAAATTTGCTTATTTGTAACTTTGTTAGTATTTCATAATTATTTCTCTAAATGATCTATAACTGTAGTTTTCAATTCCTATTTGAGTCAAAATTTCCAAATAGAGTAAGTTTTTAAAATGTCAACTTTCATTATTTACAGTTTTATTGCATTATGATCATAGAGCGACCAGTAAAATTTCTCTTGAATGACAGTAATGAGGTTTTCTTTCTGGCCTTAGAATAGATCAATATATTAACCATTCCATGATCATTTTGAAAAAATGGTTTGTGTAAGACACAGTTAAATTCTCCCACTTTACTTGTGACTTTTTCCATGTGTTTCAAATAGGTTCTCCTTTAGTTACTTCCAGTGTTTTGCTATTTAGTGAGTGGACTTTGTAACTGCTACTTCTTGAATTGCACTTTTATCAATATAAAAGGCCCTATCTCATTTAAGATGCTTTATGGTGTACCGTGTCTTCAAGTGATACTATTGTTTCAGTAGAATTATGTTGTAAGACAGACAAAGCCAAGAAAGATATCCACAATTAAATCACATTTTGTTTTACTATCAAGAAAGATACTGCTACCTACAGAATGGGAGAATATTTTTGCAAGCTATCCATCTGACAAAGGTCTATTATCCAGAATCTACAAGGAACTTAAATTTACAAGAAAAAAAAAAAAAAAACCCATTACAAAGTGGTCAAAGGACACAAACAGATAACTTTTCAAAAGAAGACATTTATGCAGTCAACAAATATATGAAAAAAAGCTGAACATCACTGATTATTAGAGAAATGCACATCAAAACCACAATGAGATCCATCTCATGCCAGTCAGAATGGCGATTATTAAAAAGTCAAGAAACAACAGATGCTGGTGAGGCTGGGGAGAACTACACTGTTGGTGGGAATGTCAATTAGTTCAACCATTGTGGAAGACAGTGTGGTAATTCCTTAAAGACCTAGAACCAGAAAAGCCATTTGACCCAGCAATTCCATTACTGAATATATACCCAAAGGAATATAAATCATTCTATTATAAAGATACATGCACCTGTATGTTCACTGCAGCACTATTCACAATAGCAAAGACATGGAATCAATCCAAATGTCCATCAATGACAGAGTGGATAAAGAAAATGTGGTACATATACACCATGGAATAGAATGCAGCCATAAAAAGGAACAAGATCATGTCCTCTGCAGGGACATGGATGGAGCTGAAAGCCATTATCCTCAGCAAACTAACAGGAACAGAAAACCAGATACCGCAAGTTCTCGCTTATAAATGGGAGCTTAACAATGAGAACACATGGAAACAGCGCAGAGGGGTCGGGGGAACAACACACACTGGGGCCTGTCAGGGGGCGGGGGCGGTAGGAGGGACAGCATCAGGATAAACAGCTAATGCATGTGGGGCTTTAATACCTAGGTGATGGGTTGATCTGTGCAGCAAACCACCATGGCACACGTTTACTTATGTAACAAACCTGCACGTCCTGTACATGCATCGCAGAACTTAAAATAAAGTTAATTTAATTTTTTTTAAGAAGATATTGCTTTAAGAGACAGAAAGTACAAAAAAAAAAAAAAAAGGCAGTATTCTATCAAGTTAAAGTTCTTTGGAGCTAAATGGGAAAATATTTATATATTTTAAGTGCTAAAGAAGTGCAAACTCTAATCAAGTTATATGGCCGTTTGAATGGGGGTCTCAGGCACCTATTAGAAGCTACACAAATTAAATAAAATATAACTTGAATCTAAGGCACATGAGTATTATGACACCTCTTTCTTCAACTTTTGAAGGCCATGCTACAGAAAGACTACAAAGGTGGTGAACAAGAATTCTATACCCAGCCAAAGTATATAAAGGGGTAAGGGCAAAACATAGTTATCTTCAGATGAAGGTTGAGAAAACTTACTAGCACAGAATATCCCTGAATATGCTCAAACCAAATATGGTCAAGAATATGTTCCAACCAAAGCAAAAGTGGCTCAAGCTGATATCTGAAGTCTAGGTAGGGTTAGAATCCCAACCTTGTCCCTATCAGAGATCTCTATTTATTAAAAAATAAACCTCAGCAGACTGAGAAGACAACCCCAGAAATTATATGGGGTCAGGCATGGTGGCAAATGTCAACACTTTTGGAGGCTGAGGTGAGAGGACAGCTTGAGGCCAGGAGTTGGAGACTAGCCTGGGCAACACAGTGAGACCCCGTCTCTACCAAAAAAAAATTTTTTTGCCGGGCGCGGTGGCTCAAGCCTGTAATCCCAGCACTTTGGGAGGCCGAGACGGGCGGATCACGAGGTCAGCAGATCAAGACCATCCTGGCTAACACGGTGAAACCCCGTCTCTACTAAAAAAATACAAAAAACTAGCCGGGTGAGATGGCGAGCGCCTGTAGTCCCAGCTACTTGGGAGGCTGAGACAGAAGAATGGCGTGAACCCAGGAGGCGGAGCTTGCAGTGAGCTGAGATCCGGCCACTGCACTCCAGCCTGGGCGGCAGAGCAAGACTCCGCCTCAAAAAAAAAAAAAAAAATTTTTTTTAATTAGCTGGGCATGGTGGCACCAACTGTAGTCCCAGCTACTCAGGAGGCTGGGGCAGAGAGGAAGGTCAAGGCTGCAGTAAGCCAGCATCACACCACTGCACTCCAGTCTGGGAAATAGAACAAGACCTTGTCTCTTTAAAAAAAAAAAAAAAAAATTATATGGAAAGAAATCCCAATATTATTTGGAATAAAACACTTACGTAAATATCTTTTAATCCTGGAAAGATTTAGAACAAGTGGGGAAATAATCAAAAGAATCAGACAAGTAGTAATAGTATTCCATATTAAGAAATATCTGCATTAGAGAATTACACTTTTAATGTTTATGAGAATTAAAGAGTTAAAGGTCAAACTTGTGATTCCAATTCAAAATACGTAACTGAGTAATTAATTTGTAATTTTAAATTTGAAAGCATGCATCTACATATACACACATATAAAGAGAGAATACAGGCTGGGCACTGTGGCTCACATCTATAATCTCAGCACTTTGGGAGGCCAAGGTGGGAGGATAGCTTGAGCCCAGGAGTTCAAGACTAGCGTGGGCAATATAGCAAGTCCCCGTCTCTATAAAAAACACAAAAATTAGCCAGATGTGGTGGCATGCTCTTGTAGTCCCAGCTACTCAGGAGGCTGAGATGAGAGGATCACCTGCACCCAGGAGGTCAAGGCTGCAGTGAGCCATGACCATGCCACTGAACTCCAGCCTGGGTGACAGAGAGAGAAACTGTCTCAAAAAAAACAAAAAAGAGAGAGAATATAAATGTTTTGGAATATATAAGAGGACTTAAGAATCACTAAGTTTATTAGAATAATCATTAAGTTTATAAGACTTTAAAAACTGGACTTTTTTGTCAGACTTTAACAAGAACCTAAATATACTAAATAAACAAATTAAAATGTTAACTTTATTAGCAAAGTTTGTAAACAGAACTGAATTTAACCAGATGCTGTTAAAGAGTGCTTATTAAATTTTACTGCATTTATAAACAGAACATATGGAATAACAAGACATTGAACTTGAAAGTTTCAAGAGCTACTTTTTTATTATTCACAACTTAAAATGACTTAATTTTAAAAATCAAAGTAATATATAAATAAGCTTTTCTACAGTATATATATTTGATTTTCTGTCTTAACTGGGGGAAGCTCTTTAATGGAGAGCTTAACCCACTCACATTTATTACAGTAATAGATATATTTGACATTACTTCTTGTTTTTTACTATGTATTACCATTGATATTTGATGTATGCATCTTCACTTTGTTGGTTGTTTGTTGTTGTTTTTGTTTTGTTTTTTTTTTTTTGAGACAGAGTTTTGCTCTTGTTGCCCAGGCTGGTGTACAATGGTGCAATCTCGGCTCACCACAACCTCCGCCTCCCAGGTTCAAGCGATTCTTCTGCCTCAGCCTCCCGAGTAGCTGGGATTATAGGCATGTGCCACCACACTCGGCTAATTTTGTATTTTTTAGTAGAGACAGGGTTTCTCCATGCTGGTCAGGGTGGTCTCGAACTCCCAACTTCAGGTGATCCACCCCCCTCGGCCTCTCAAAGTGCTGGGATTATAGGTGTGAGCCACTGCACCCGGCCACATCTTCACTTTTACAAAAGCAAAGAGAATCCAAAAGAGAGAAAAAGGATCCAAGAAGTAATGAGCTAACCTAAGAATGAGACAGGACTAGAAAGCAACCAGTCCAAACCAAAATATTATGTTAGAGGGTTAAGAAGAATTAACAGCTAAAGCTTATCAGGCGCTTTCTATGTGCGTCTATTTTAAACCTTCAGATGTTTTAACCTATGAATCACCACAACAACCCTACAAGGTAGGTTATATTACTCTTCCCTTTCCTAGATAAAGAAGTTGAGGCTCGAGGAAAAATTATTTGCCTGGGCCAGGTGCAGTGGCTCATGCCTGTAATCCCAGCACTCTGGGAGGCCGAGGCGGGTGGATCACAAGGTCAGGAGATGGAGACCATCCTGGCTAACATGGTGAAACCCTGTCTCTATAACAAATACAAACAATGAGCCAGGCGCAGTGGCAGGCGCCTGTAGTCCCAGCTACTCAGGAGGCTGAGGCAGGAGAATGGCGTGAACCTGGGAGGCAGAGCTTGCAGTGAGCCGAGATTGCACCACTGCACTCCAGCCTGGGTGACAGAGCGAGACTCCATCTCAAAAAATAATTTTTTTTGCCCAAAGTCTCAGAGGGCAGAAGTGACAGAAATGAGAGCAGGGCGCGGTGGCTCATGCCTGTAATCCCAGCAATTTGGGAGGCCCCAGGTGGGCGGATCACCTGAGGTCAGGAATTTGAGACCAACCTGGCCAACATGGCGAAACTCTGTCTCTACTAAAAATACAAAAATTAGCCAGGCCTGATGGCACGCACTTGTAGTCCCAGCTACTCAGGAGACTGAGGCAGGAGAATCTCTTGAACCTGGGAGGCAGAGGTTGCAGTGAGCCGAGATCACTCCAGTGTACTCCAGCCTAGGCAACAGAATGAGACTCTGTCTCAAAAAAAAAGAAAAAAAGAAGTGGCAGAACTGAGTATGAAAAGACAGCCTAGCTCCAGAGCCCCAACTGTTAACCACTGCACTTCTTGTTTTTAAGAAAAAAGAAATTCCGTCTAACAGTCTGTAAAAATAAGAAACCGAGTAACAGGATAAAAGCATATTAATTTTAAAAGTAAAGAGCATACTCATACCAACTCCCTTCCATTCTCCTTACTCCTTCCTCCTGCCTTCACAGATCACACGTTATGCAATGTAAGATGTCACTGTCCTCTCTATAAATCTAAACATACTACCTGGTTCTCCAGCAAATAATACATGAGATCCTGATATTTTAAATGCTGATTGGCCTTCCATTTTTAGAATTAACCTATAAATGATGCACAGAAGACTTACTAATACTAATTATGGAACAGAATGTAAATGTTCTAGCCATGTGAAAGGTCAAGAGGCAGACTGGGAATAAGTTGGGGAGGGGAACTCTGAGAGTAAGGCAGAAGACATTTAGGGGCACGACATCCTCATTTACCTGTGGCGAAGCCTAGGACACTGTTTAAAGCTGGTGAGTCAAGAAATACAAGTGGAAAACAATAGATTTCTTAAAATTTTAAAGTTTTTTATTTTTTTGAGACAGAGTCTTACTCTGTCGCCAGGCTGGAGTGCAGAAGCGTGATCTCAGCTCACTGCAACCTCCGCTTCTCGGGCTCAAGCGATTCTCCTGCCTCAGCCTCCCGAGTAGCTGGGATTACAGCTGCCCACCATTGCACCCGACTAATTTTTGTATTTTTGGTAGAGATGGGATTTCACCATGATGGCCAGGCTGGTCTCAAAGGGAAAATTTCATATAGCAAAGTGGAAAGAATTTTACAGTAAACTTCTGTATACCACTACTTGTATTCTACCATTAGCATTTTATACTAACAATGGATTTGGAAAATTTAAGTATGACTTACAGAAATGGATGGTGAGGGGAATATATAGTAGGGAAAATGTACTTAATTCCTCACCTTTCATATCACAGGTTAGTAGTAGAGAGGCTCGAAAGCTAACAAATCAAGAAACAATAAGGGTATAGTATATCATGTAGAATTATAGAGATAACTACCATTTCATTGAAATGCATAAAAAAATAAGACGGACTAATGGGTGGGTAGAGGGATGAATATAGAGATGTACAAATAAAGCAAATACAGCAAAATATTAATTTAGAATCTAGGTGGCTGGTACGTGGGTGTTTACTATGCAAGTCTTAATTTTTCTGATTAAAATTTTTGTAATAAAATTCTGATGCAAATGTGGTTGAGAACGGTCACTACGTCTACAAAGAGACACTAATGTTTACCAACATCCATGCTGCTCTCTGCTTGGTGCTCCGCAGTCCCCGGGCATGTCAGTGGGGCTGTGTGACTGAGTCTGGCCAGCGGAACGTAAGTAGAAATGATGTACGCCACTTCTAGGCCTGGCCCCTAAAACCTCGGGCAGGGTCCTCCACACGCCTTCTCTCCTGACTGCCGGCAGATTCCGGGCAATTTGGGAGCCATATGCTGGAGAGGAGCATCCACCAGCCTGAGTCTCTAACAACCACCTGTTGATGGCCCCCAACTCTCAACCAGATGCGACATGAGGTAGAAATCAACTTTCACTGTCTTAAGTGGCTATTTTGAAATTTATCTGTAACCACAGTTAGCATTAACTATAACTAATACAGAGTGCACCTCAGGAACTTTTATTTCATGTAATTTGCATTAACTTTCTAAGTACATACATGCAAATTTAAAACAAATAATAAGCTGGAACTGGGACTGGAGGAAACCTAAACTCGCTTTCTAAGACTTCTTTAGCACTTTGGGCACCTTTGTGTGAATATAAAAAGGCAAAATTGCAAAATGGCACCCCTTCCTCTGGGCTGCTACAACCCTGCTGGGCCCACTCAGTTCTCTAAGCAGATGCCTTTGAACAGTACACAAACTGCACAACCATGCCCAGCAGCCCTGACAACGCAGGTGCTGACAACCTGGTTGGAAACTGAAGGACTGTTAACTAGGACCTTTTAGGAAGCATGAGATGTGGTCACCAGCTTTCTCCGCCCAGGCTGAAAATTTCAGATATGAAATTTTCATATCTTTTACTGTATCTAATTATCGCATCCATTCTGCAATACCATGTTAAGTCATGATGTCCCAACTCGGAGGACTGCAGATACCACAAGAGAGGAATCCTGCTACCACCACAGCCAATTCCAGGGCTAGAAAAGCAGCAGCAACTGAGAAGCTGCCTTCTGCCTTAGACACACCCCGGAGGGGATGAGGAGCTTCTACCTGGAAAAGATGGTGCAATCTCAACCCTTAGAGGGGGTTTGAGATAGGGATTTTAACTCTTTACTCTTTAAACAGACTCCCTGTTCAAGTGACTGAGGTCCTGTGGCAGTCAACCATGGAGGTGTTCCACTGGGATCTCTTTTTCAAGAAAGAACTTGACCAGGTACAGTGGCTTACGCCTGTAATCCCAGCACTTTGGGAGGCCGAAACAGGAGGATCACCTGAGCCCAGGAGTTTGGGACCAGCCTGGACAACATGGCAAGATCCCATCTCTACACTGGGCATGGTGGCTCACACCTGTAATCCCAGCACTGTGGGAGGCTGTCAGGCAGATCACTTGAGGTCAGGAGTTCAAGACCAGCCTGGCCAACGTGGTGAAATCCCATCTCTACTAAAAATACAAAAATTAGCCAGGCATAGTAGTGCACACCTGTAGTCCCAGCTACTCGGGAGGCTCGCTTTAACCCAGGAGGCAGAGGTTGCAGTGAGCCAGGATCGCATCACTGCACTCTAGCCTGGGTGGCAGAAAAAGACTCCATCTCTACCAATAAAACAAAACAGCCAGGCCTGTCCTCCCAGCTACTTGGGTGACTGAAGTGGGAGGATTGCCTGACCCTGGAAGGTCAAGGCTGCAATGAGCCATGATCACAGCACTGCACTCCACCCCAGGTGACAGAGTCAGATCTTGTCTCAAAAAAAAAAAAAAAAAAAACCAACTTGCTATTCATCTGCAAGGACTGCAGAGGTCTAAAAGCCTCCGGCTGTTGGCACCACGAGGATCCTAGGACTCATCCTCGTGTTAGCTTCTGAGCTGAAGGCACGTTCTTCCCAAGTAGCCTCTGGCCAATGACTGACCCACAGAAAGACTAGTGACCGTGGTTTCTGCCCAACCTGAGACCCCTCTAATGGGCGGGCTTTGGCTGTGGAGCTCCCCCATCAGGTGGCCAAGACTTCAGGTCTGCGTCATTAGTCATTATCTGAGGCTCTCCCTGCCCAAACCTACTGCCTCCTGCTTCCCTTTCGTAGGTGTTGGGTCTGCATCATGGTCAAAAGTTTCCCTTGCCCAGGCTAGCCTCGAACTCCTCAAATTCTGCTTCCTATCCCTTTTGTCTGTCTTGTGTGCATTCTTAATTCTAAATGTCTGTTCTCCACAGACAAAACTGGCATGATATGGGAACCATATAACACTCAGGCTTGTGTGCTGCTATCACTCATCCAGCCTCCCTTCTGCTTCCCCCTTATATCCTTTTGGTACCCTTGCTCTGATGACCCTTGGAAGCACTTGTTGAGATTCTAGTCCAATGTACCACAACTGCCAGTTGGGGCCATGCGACCTCATCCCAGTTCTGCAGTAAAGCAGACTGAAAACACACACATCTTTAACAAAGCTCTAATTTCCAGGATCTCAACGATGAACTCTACAGCATTTCATCACAGCATTAGAAGACCAGTTAAAATTACACTTTCAGCCAGTAGTCCAGCATTTAAAGTTTTTACCATGAATTCCTAGCCAGGCAAGGTGGCATGTGCCTGTAGTCTCAGCTATTTGGGAGGCTGAGGGAGGAGGGTTGCTGGAGCCCAGGAATTCAAGGCCAGCCTGGGCAACACAGGTGAGACACCATCTCTTAAAAATGTCCTAATCCAGTATCTTCATTTGCAGCAAATCAGAGTTCCCATTCTGAAATGATATGCATTCTTTGAAAAATACAATAAAATAAGTCACTGGCATAAACATATTCTTTTTATGTCCTATCCATCAGAGTGCTTTAAAAAGTAAGGTCACTAAAAAGTTGGAACACAGGCATCCAAATCACTCTTAAAAGCTCTAACAAGAGTAAGTCTTTTCACAATTTTAACACAAAGGAAATAATACATAGGGGTTTTCACAATACCTGTACAGGCATGTAACTAATGAGAAGTGTTTTTAAAATGTTACCAATCCTTTACCGAACAGTTTATCAACAGGGTTATTAAAAACAAGTTTTTTTTTATTTTATGCATATTTCATTTTATAAATATGCATATTATTGGTTATTCTGCCCAAAAAATAGTCTGAACAAGTGCTGTGTAATTAAAGTCACCTCTATGCTGTAAGCTGGCCCCTGAAATTTTTCTTCACAGTATTTCTGTGCGGCTGTCCAAATTTTCCATCCTGGCTGTGGTACCAGTCCAATGTACTCCAAGTGTCAGGGAGGCACCCGACTCCACTCCGCCCAAGGATAGGGCCGAGGGGGCGGCTGGGGCCCTGGGCGGTGAAGGAGCAATGCGCAGAGGCCAGGACGACCCAACGACCTGCAGCATGGCACCCAGCTCCGGAAAAGGTGGAAAAGGTCACTCGGACAAGTCACTTCACCTCTAAGAGCCTCAAAGTCCTCATTCAAATTAAAATTCAAGTATTACACCTTTGTAAAACGTTTACAGTTCTGACTCTCCCACTGAAACACATACCTGTCACCTGCCCCCACCCCGCCCCCCAGGACTCGAGAGTCAGGTCAACCATCTCTTTGCTATCAGCCAAGATGCCATTTTTCAGGCAAAACTAAATCCCATTTGCTTCACGTGACAGTCCAGAAATGGTTCGTTTTGTTTTTAAAAGCAACCCTGGTTATGGGCATCTAACTCTGCTGCGGGCCGGCATGAGCTACCAGAGGACGAAAACTACGGCCCAGCTGACTCCACGAAGCTCCCTCAGGACTGAGGAAGTAAAAACGGGATAACCAGAGGTGCGCCCGACATCCCAGAACAAGCACGGACTATTCCGGGTTAGCAACAGTGGCGGGGCAGCCCTGGCGTGAGTGTGAGGGGTAGAGGCGCAGGCGCCACAAAGTGCGGGGCCCGCGGCCGACAGAGAGTCGCCGCGGGGCACCCCCTTCCCGCAAACGCCCGTTAAGTCCGCCGGCGGCCTGCGCTCTCAGGAGACCCGGTCTAGGCGCAAGCCAGGCGCGCAGGGGGGAACCCCGCCGCAGGGACGCCACTGCGCCCGCCCGGCGCCCCGGCTCCCAGGTGCGCGTTCAGGACGAGAAGGGTTTCCTGGTCGCGGCACGGGCACAGGTAATTTCACAATCCCATGCGCCGCATTCCAACGGCAAGAATCACACGCCAGGACCTTAGCCTTTCGCTCGCCCCCGTGGGCGCCGCGGGCCGGAGGCGGTGGGGGAAGGGCGCCTGGCCGGGGAGGGGTGCGGCGCAACCCCCGCCAGCCGCACAGACCTGGTTCCGGATCCTCGGGCCGTCCTGAGTGGTTGCCCATGCTTGGCCCACTAGGGCAGCGGCCGGCTTGGTGGCCTCGGACGGGATGTCCACCGTGCCGAGCTCGCGCCGGCTCCGGCTGGCGAGGCGGCTGCGTCCGGCGGGTCCGCTGTAGTCAAAGAAAGGGGCGGGCGCCTTCCAGTTCCCAGCGGCTGCCGGCGGAGCCGCTCCTCTCCCGCGCCAGCAGGCCCCGCCCCCTCATCTGCATCCTGCCCGCCCGCGTGGCCCGCCCCCTTCATCTGCATACTGTCCGCCCACCTTATCTGCATTTCCTTCCTAGGCTGCCGGAGGGCCCCCAGCCGTGGGCGGGACTCACCGGCTGACCAGCTGCAGGCCTCCAGCCCCAGACGCTGAGAACCTCAGCTGCACAAGATAGGCTGGAAAAACCCCACTGCGGGGAGGCGGGAGCCGAGTGCCCCCGGAAAGGCAAAATCCTGCTCCTGTGAAGCTAGACCTATCAGGACAAGAGAAACCTAGGACTAGCGCAGGACAGGAGCTTAATAAGCATTTTTTCGGTTGAATGAATGAATGGATGAACAATTCGAGGAGGACATGAAGAAAACGCTAACAAGGCCGTGCCCATTATCCAAAATGAATACTATGGCTAATAATAAAAATGCATACCAATCATAAGTAGAAACTGTTCTGCCGCTGTCAGAAATTACTAAAATGGAAATTACCCTGAACAACTTTCATCCTTCATCTGACAGTGAAAATACTTAGAACAACTAAATCTTGCAGTGAAAATATTTAGGACTAATAAAACCATTAGTGGCATGACTGGTTCTATCTCGTGCATCACTTGAACACTACGGTCCATTCTCAGGTCTCATGCATCAACATCATAGGAAACCACTGATCAATCCTAATGCCTCAACACAGTGTGTCACTTGGTTCGAGGATGCTACGCTCTCCTAGTTTTCTGCTCACCCCCCAAGAAGCCTCTTCCCAGTCCGCTTTGTTGGTTCCTCATCTTGACCTCTAAACCCTGGGCACTAAAGCTCAGCCAACAGATCTCTTTCCTATATACTCTCTTGGTCTTTGATTTACCAACTTGTGGCTTTTAAATACCATCTACATATCTCCAGGTTGGTTCCCTCTTCTAGCTCCAGACTCATTTATCCAACTACCTTCTTGACACCTTCTCTTGACACCTCCACTTAGATTTTCTAATAGTCCTCTCCATCTCCATAAGTGGCAGTTCCGTTCTTCCAGTGACTCAGGCCAGAAACTTCGACTCCTTTCACACACCACATCTTGTCCCTCAACAACGCCTGTCAGTATGTATATCATAAATAGCCCTACATCTCAGCACTTCTCACCTCCTCCACTGCTACCCCCTGATCCAAACCGCTGTCATCTCCTGCCAGGATTACTGCAACCGCCTCCTAACCAGTCTCACTTCTCCTGCCCTTACCTCCTTATAGTCCACAGTGAGAATGATGCTTCTAAAGCCTAGGTCAAATCATGTCACACCTCCACTTGCAACGCTCCAGTGTCTTTCTGTCTCACTTGGAGGAAAAGTCAAAGCCCTTACGATGGCCTCCAAGGCCCTGAATAATCCTCCTCTCCCCCCATCAGTGAACTCACCTTCCCCTTCTCACATTGCTCTTGCTACACCGGCCTCCTCACTGTTCCTCAAATAAACGGAGCATGTTCCCATCTCAGGGCCTTTGCACTTGGTGTTCCCTCTGCCTGCAACATTCTTCCCCCAGACACCTACACTGCATAGACCATATGTCTCACCCTCTCTCACTCCCTGGGCCTTTGCTCAAATGTCACCCCACTAAGGGGGCTTCTCTCATCACACCACATTAAATAGCCAGACCCTCAGCACACACCCTCTCCTACTTTGCTGGCCTCTGTGACACAGATTGCCATTCCATATACTACATGTTTACTAATTATTGTTCCTCCACTAGAGTGTAAACTTTATAAACACGGGGACTCAGAAGGAATGAATAAAAACAAATGAATGAACCAATGTATAGGCTGCATGCAGCAGATACAAATTAGCACTTAAATACACATTACTTCCTTTTAGTGGTAGTACAGTACCAAGAGTTGGTTTCTCCCAAAAAACTAGTGCGTCAAAGACAAAAGTCACAGTTTTATTTCTGTAATGTCTAAAACATAACACAATACTGAGCATGTACAAGCAAATATACTAAGGAAAATAAATAGCAGGAAACAATGTTAGAGCAGAAATGCATATGACACCAAGTGCAACTCCCTCCCCTTTTAAAAAGGTAATTAGCCCAGAAAAGATGGTGGACTTCCCCAAAGAGTTCCAAAATGATAGGTAAAGCCTGAGTTTGTGATCATGGTAAGAGTGACGCAACTTCAGTTTATAGAAGAGTTACATACTTATTCAAAGAGTTCTGAAAATCAATGAGTCAATTTACTAATTCTATAAAATGTCAGGTAATTAACATGTCTCTTTATGGAAACTGGACAAGTAAGACCCTAACCCAACCTGGACTCCTATGGCTCTCTCACCTCCTACATTTAAAATATCTAGTCAAGTCCTGCACATTTCATCACCTTAACATTTTTCAGATTTTGCCTCTCTCTTGTCTTTGCTGCATCTTTCATTCACAAGGGCTGCTGCATTAGCTTCCCAACTAACTTACTACTTCCAGTTTTGCTGCTGCTCAAATTGCTCCTCCACCTGAATTATCAAAAATGCACATCTGACTGCACCATGCCTCTGCCTAGAAGTTCCTGTGGCTCCCCTCTACCCTTAAGGTGAAGTCCTTCTAAGCTTAGTATACTAAGGTCCTTCATAATCATGTGCTCCACCTCCACCCCTATTGTTCTAGCCTCAGCTTTCAGAAGTTCTCCCTCTCACCTTATATTCCAGCAACGCTGAGCCAGCTGTAGCTCCCTGAATACACCCTATCGTTTCAGGCCTCTATTCTTTCATATCTGCTATATTCCCTCGGTTTCAACACCCCTTCCATAACTGAGCTGCCTGGCGAATGCTTATTCATCTGCTATGAACTGAGTTGTGTCCTTCCTAAATTCATGTTGAAGTCCTACCCCACAATGTGATAGTATTTAGAGACAGGGCCTTTAGGAGGTAATTAAGGTTAAATGAGGTCATAAGGGTGGGGCCCTAATCTAGCAGGATAGGTGGCCTTATAAGAAGAGGGAGAGACCAGGTGCGGAGGCTCACGCCTGTAATCCCAGCACTTTGGGAGGCCGAGGCAGGCAGATCAAGAGATCGAGACCATCTGGCCAACATGGTGAAATCCTGTCTCGACTAAATATACAAAAATTAGCTAGGCGTGGTGGCGCGTGCCTCTAGTCCCAGCTACTCAGTTGAGGCAGGAGAATCGTTTGAACCTGGGAGGCAGAGGTTGCAGTGAGCTGAGATCACACCATTGCACTCCAGCCTGGCAACAGAGCAAGACTCCATCTCAAAAAAACAAAACAAAACAAACAAAAATTAAAATGAAAAAAGAAGAGGAAGAGATCTTTCTCTCACTCTCTTTCTGTTATGTGAGGTCACAGTGAGACAGTGGCATGTATAAGCCAGGAAGACTCCTCACCAGAACCCAGTTATGCGGGCACTCTGAACTCAGACTTCCAGCCTCCAACACTCTGAGAAATAAATGTCTGCTGTTTAAGCCACCCAGTCTGTGCTATTTGGTTATGGCAGCCCAAGCGGAGTAATAAATATCATCTTTTAAATTCTTGCTCTGTTATCACCCCCCTTTGGTGGGCCTGCACATCTCAGACAGAATTCAGTGCTGTCTCCCTCATGGTACTGCTGTACCCTTTCAATGCTTGTGTTATTTTAATTTTTTTTTTTTTTTTTGAGACAGAGTCTTGCTCTGTTGCCCAGGCTGGAGTGCAGTAGCGCGATCTCAGCTCACTGCAATCTCCGCCTCCTGGGTTTAACTGATTCTCGTGCCTCAGCCTCCTGAGTAGCTAGGATTACAGATGCATGCTACCATGCCTGGCTAATTTTTGTATTCTTATAGAGATGAGGTTTCACCATGTTGCCCAGGCTAGTCTCAAACCCCTGACCTCAAGTGATCCACCTCCCTCTGCCTCCCAAGTAGCTGGGATTACAGGTATGAGCCACCAGGCCCGGCTGGGGTTTCTCCCACAAAACTAGCATGTCAAAGACAAGAGCCTCCCGGGTTCCAGCGATTCTCCTGCCTCAGCCTCTCGAGTAGCTGGGATTACAGGCACCTGCCACCATGCCCAGCTAATTTTTGTATTTTTAGTAGAGACAGGGTTTGACCATGTTGGTCAGGCTGGTCTCGAACTCCTGACCTCAGGTGATCCACCTGGCTTGGCCTCCCAAAGAGCGGGGATTACAGGCATAAGCCACCGCGCCCAGCCATGGATAATTTTAAAAAGCAGTACAGGGACTAGTCAGGTTGTGGCAGTCACACATCCTGGGAAAATGAAAAACCAACTGCCTGAATGTTAAATGAATAGGATAAAATTTCCAGTGGAATCAAAGAGTCCAGGGGAATCAAGCAACTGGTGGAAGTGAAGCTGATGTGCTCTGTATCTGGTGTAAACCTTAGAAGTGGCTCTGATGATCATGGTGACAGGGTGACATGTCAAAGATGCCTGTGATGACTATAAAAAAAGCAACAGTGTACAGACACTCCTCAACTTATGATGGGTTGCGTCCCAGTAACCCATTGTAAACTGAAAATAGGATATCCTAAGTCGATATGGGCTTTGTAGACAGGATGGAGGCAAAAACACTGGCAAACAATATTCCAAAAAATGCTGACAACACAGCACTGTGAGGGTTACCCCCATGATCACAGGGCTGACTAGGAGCTGCGACTCACAACCACTGTCCAGCATCACGAGAAAGTGTAGCTCCACATATCACTAGCCTGGTAAAAGATCAAAATTCAAAATTTGAAGTACAGTATAGCTTTTGTACCATCACAAAGTCAAAAAATCCTAAGTCAAACCATCATAAGTCAGGGACTGTCTGCAATTTCTAAATTACTGTATTTCTATAGTATGTAATTTCAAATGTAAAGGTATAACTAAGGTGACAACTTGGACATTATAATTATATATTTTCTACTACACCTATAATCTAAATGTTTTAAGGAAGACAAAAAGGTTTTTATGGATTTTCACTGAATATAAGCATCCCTTATATATAGGCATAAACAATAAAATAATATGTATGTGGTCCCATTTTATTAAAAATTTCTATATTCTACTGTCCATATTAATATGTGTAGAAACAAATTTTGACATGTATATAGCAAATTATTAGAAATAACTATATCTGAAATATAGAATTAGGAAAGACTTTTTTTATACCAAATATCTCTAATGTCTTAATAAATATATTTTACTACTATGACCAGAACACATAAAAAAAAGTACATATCCTTAATCTCAGCAGTTATTCTTATAGAAATTTATTCAAAAGAAATAGTTACAGGCCAGGCACAGTGGCTCAAACCTGTAATCCCAGCACTTTCTTTTTTATTTTTGGAGATGGAGTTTCACTCTTGTTGTGCGGGCTGGAGTGCAGTGGCGCGATCTCAGCTCACCACAACCTCCGCCTCCTAGGTTCAAGCAACTCTCCTGCCTCAACCTCCCAAGTAGCTGGGATTACAGGCATGCGCCACTACGCCGGGCTAGTTTCGTATTTTTAGTAGAGACAGGGTTTCTCCGTGTTGGTCAGGCTGGTCTCAAACTCCCGACCTCAGGTGATCTGCCCGCCTCGGCCTCCCAAAGTGCTGGGATGATCCCAGCTACTTGGGAGGCTGAGGCAGAAAAATCACTTGAACCTGGGAGGTGGAGGTTGTGATGAGCCAAGATTGCACCACTACACTCCAGCCTGGGGAACAGAGTGAGACTCTGTCTCAAAAAAAAAAAAAAAAAGAGAGAGAAAAGAAAAAAAGAAATAGTTACAAATATACACAACCATCTAGCTTGCAAGATAATTCTAAACATTTGTTGAGAAATAATTACATGCCAGGCACTATTCTAAGTACAACATATATTTTGATTTATAAAACAAAACTGTTTTTTTAGCTCAAATTAAATATTAGAAAATGACTGACAGGGTGAGTAACTTGCTTAAGTTTACTCTGCTAGAAAGCAGCAGAACCAGGATTTGAACCTGTGTCCCCAAGTCCACCCCAAGGTTTGGGGATTCACTGGAAGGACTCGCAAGACTCAGCACACAGTTGTACTCAGAGCCATGATAGATTACAGCAAAGGGATACAAAGAAAGGGAAAAGGTCTGCAAGACCAAGTCCAGAGGAAACTAGGTGCAAGCTTCCATAAATTTTCTCCCAGTGAAGTCATTCGGGGTGTGCTTAATTCTTCCAGCAATGAGCTGTGACAACACGTGTGAAATGTGGTCTGCCAGGGAAATTCACTAGACTTAGCACCCAGGGTTTTTACCAGGGATCACATAGGCTCCTGGAAGGAAAACAGGAGTTCAGCATAAACTACAGTGTTTGCACAGTTTATGCAGTGAGCCACTCTTACCAATTAGGGTGGTGGGAACCCTTCTGAAATCCAAGTTCCCTGACACCAGTCAAGTGCCAACCTTGGAAGCAGCCTTTCTAAGGACAGCAATCCCAGGCCTGCTACATTCACCCTTTTCTGCAGAGAAACCATGCCATATTTAACTCCAATGTTTGTGCTCTTAACAACTGCACATTGCCTCCTTTCTTTTTGTAATAGCAAAAAGCTGGAAAAACCTACAATGTTCAACACAAATGTCCAAGTTTAATAAAATGTAATACAGCTATATGATGACTTCCTATGCAGTCTCTAAAGCAATGTGTCAGAGATATTAAGTTACAAAGCAAAACAACACATATGTTAAGAATATAATTCGCTGGGCACGGTGGCCTACCCCTGTAATCCCAGCACTTTGGGAGGCCGAGGCAGGCGGGATTGCCTGAGGTCAGGAGTTCGAGACCAGTCTGGCCAACATGGTGAAACCCCATCTCTATTAAAAATACAAAAAAAATAGCTGGGCTTGCAGGCGCCTGTAATCTCAGCTACTTGGGAGCCTGAGGCAGGAGAATCGCTTAAACCTGGGAGGCAGAGGTTGCAGTGAGCTGAGATCATGCCATTGCACTCCAACCTGGGCAACAAGAGTGACACTCTGTCTCAAAAAAAAAAAAAGAATATAATTCTAAATTGTTGTACGTAAACAAAAACTATATAGACACAGATACCTGGATAAGAAGGAAAGGTTTTCAAAAATTATACCTCAAGGCACTGATTGAAAGTGGCCCTCTCTGAGTAAGCAAGACTGTGATATCCTTTATATAAGTTCTTTTATTGCTTGTCCATATTTATTTTTATTTTTTTCTAGTGCACATGTACTGCATTTTGCTTTTGAGTTAAAAATACATTTATTTGGAAAAATACATAAATGTTAAAATAATTTAAAGGAAAATTCAGCCTGGGAAACAGCACAAAACCCTATCTCTAGGAAAAATAAAAAATTAGCCAAGTGTGGTAGTGTGCACCTGTAGTCCCACTTACTCGGGAGGCTGAGGTGGGAGAACCACTTGAGCCCAGGAGTTCTAGGTTGCAGTGAGCTATGATTGTACTACCATACTCCAGCCTGGGCCACAGAGTGAGACCCTATCTCTAAAAATAATAATTTCAAGTACAATTTATCATATTACCAAAAATCTTCAGTTTCTAGGAAGATTCCTTGAATAATAAACTCTAATATATATATATATATATATTCAACAAATATTCATTTATTCCTCAGAATACTGTTAAGAAATAAACTTAAGCAGAAGGTGGGACCAGAAGACAGTTCCTAATTTTTACTAAACACCAAAGTGTCTGTCTTTTTTCTTGTTTTGAGACAGAGTCTTGCTCTGTTGCCCAGGCTTGAATGCAGTGGCATGATTATTGCTCACTGTAGTCTCAAACTCCTGGGCTCAAATGATCCTCCCACCTCAGCCTCCCTCCCAAGTAGATGGGATTATAGCCTCATGTCATCATACCCAACTAATTTTTTAAAATTTTTTGTAAAGACGGGGTCTCACTATGTTGCCCAGACTGGCCTTGAACTCCAGGCCTCCAGCAATTTTTCCTAGTTGGCCTCCTGAAGTGTTGGAATTACAGGCATGAGCCCTTGCACCCTGTCTCCATCATTTTTAAATAATACATGATTAAACTTTAATTAGTAAAACCTTTTATGAAAAACTGCAACATATACAAAACTAAAGAGAACTAATATAATGGCCCTCCATGTGCCTCTCAACTCAGTTTCAATAGTTTCCAACTCAGAGCCAATTTTTTTCATCTATCACCCACTTCTTCCTCTAGCTTCAATTATTTTGAAGCAAATCCAAGACATCCTATATCATTGGTAAATATTTCAGCATGGATTTCTAAAGATAAGAACCCTTTAAACACACACACACACATACACACACACGATTCCATTATCTAAACTAAAAAGTATTAGCAATAATTTGTTACCAAATAGCCAGAATTCAAATTTCCTTGTGCCAGTACTTTTTTTTTAAATCACGATCCATAGCCAGGCACGGTGGCTCATACCTGTAACCCCAGCACTTTGGGAGGCCAAGGCAGGCATATCACCTGAGGTTGGAGTTCAAGACCAGCCTGACCAACATGGAGAAACCCTGTCTTTACTAAAAATACAAAATTAGCCGGGTATGGTGGTACATGTCTGTAATCCCAGCTACTCAGGAGGCTGAGGCAGGAGAATCACTTGAACCCGGGAGGCAGAGCTTGCAGTGAGCCAAGATCATGCCACTGCACTCTAGCCTGGGCCACAGGAAAAAAACCAAAACCCCCAACAAAAAAAAAAAAAAAAAAAAAAAAAAAAGCACGATCCATACTATTATGCACCTATTAGAATGGTGAAAATCCAAAAGACTGACACCACCAAATGCTGGCAAGGATGCAGAACAACAGAAACTCTCATTCATTGCTGGTGGAAATGCAAAATGGTACAACCACTTTGAAAGACAGTTGGTCAGTTTTGTTTTGTTTTGTTTCATTTTGTTTTGTTTTTTGAGATGGAGTTTCACTCTTATTGCCCAGGCTGGAGTGCAGTGGTGCAATCTCAGCTCATTGCAACCTCTGCCTCCCCAGTTCAAGCAATTATCCTGCCTCAGCCTACCGAGTAGCTGGGATTACAGGCACCCGCCACCACGCCCAGCTAATTTTTTCTATTTTTAGTAGAGACAGGGTTTCGCCATGTTGGCCAGGCTAGTCTTGAACTTATGACCTCGTGATCTGCCTGCCTCCGCCTCCCAAAGTTCCTGGATTACAGGCATGAACCACTGTGCCCAGCATCAGTTTCTTACAAAACTAAACATATTCTTATCATAAGATCCAGCAATTGAGCTTCCTGGTATTTACCCAAATGAGCTGAAAACTTAGGTCTACACAAAAATCTGCACATTAACGTTTATAGCAGTTTTATTCATAATTGCCAAAACTTGGAAGCAACAAAAATATCCTTCAATAGTTGAATGATAAACTGTGGTACATCCATAAAATGGAATATTATTCAGCACTAAAAAGAAATGATCAAGACACAAAAAGACATGGAGGAGCCTTAAATGCATATTGCTCAGTGAAAGAAGCCGGTCTGAAAAGGCCACACACTGTATCATTCCAGCTATCTGACAAAAAAGCAAAACTGTAGAGACAGTAAGATCAGTGGTTGCCAGGTGCTTAGGAGGAAGGATGAATGGGTGGAGCACAGGAGATTTTTAGGGCAGGGAAACTACTCTGTATGACTCTATAATGGTGGATACATGTCAAAACTTATAGAATGTACAACACCAAAAGTGAACCCTAACATAAACTATGGACTTCAGTTATTAATAATGTATCTAGGCTGGCTCATCAATTCTAAGAAATGTATCACCCTAATGCAAGAAGTTAGTAACCTGGGAATTTGGAGGTGATGGTTAGGGGGTATATATGGAAACTTTCTATACTTTCCACTAATTTTTCTATAAACCTACAATAGCTCTAAAAGATAAAGCTCATTGATTTTTTAAACATTCCTGATACAAATAATAAACTTGAGCTTAAATTAACACCACAAAACAGGTGTAGCAGTCTCTGTGGACTACCTGCCTGTCAGCCGTTTCCCACATCTTCCTTCCTTCCTGCCAGGCAGCTGGCCCTGAGAGAAGGTGGCCTGTTCTTAGCTGAGGAGTGGATCCTTCATGCACAGCCTACGTTAATCCTGGTGATTCCATTTTCCTTGCTAGTGACTAGGTCAAGGATGCTATGAGACCCAGTTCTGGCCAACAACATTTGAAGACAGGTCTGCTGGGAGGAGGGCTGGGGAAAGTTCTCTTGTTCTTAAAGAAATGCTGAAACCCTCTTCTTCCATGGGACTCTGTCCTCTGTTTGAGGTTGCCAGAACTCTAGCAGTTATCTTGTGATGATGAGGGGAGGTGGCCAGAGGGCCAGGCCAGCACACTCAGGGTGGTTGACCAAAAAGATGGAAAGAACCTGCATCCTTTTTGGCATGCTGAACCCCTGAATTAAACACCCTCTGAGTTACCTACTTTCTGTTCTGTTATGCACATGGCACACTTCCTGAGTGTTACAGTCCAGCAGATCAGGTGCGGTCTGACCCAGTAGCCATTCTTTTTCTCTACTTACAAGCAAGAGACCAGGGTTCAGAGCGATTAGGCTATCTTGCCCAAGGTCATATATATTAAAAGTAGGGAGCTGAAATTTAATGCAGGCCTGTTGCCACCGAAGCACTCATTCTTCCTACACTAAACCACTTTGTCTCCAGCAGAAGCTGGACACAGAATCTTCAAAGAGAAATCAACATTTCAGGATTCAGAGAAAACAGTTTCTTACAATAGGAAACTATAAAATATGGAGTATCTTTAAGGAGAGAATCTTGAGCATCCTTCTTGAATGAGAATATGTTTTTATCCTTAATAGGGCTTAACTTAAATATGAATAACTTTGTTATAATCTAAATGAAAGAAGACTGATATCAATCACTATAAAACTATACACAAAAAAACCTCTGTACTTGTCTCAGCCACTGATTCATTAGGTGATCCATCCTCCTAGCCTGTGACACCTCTATTATCTGTCCACTGCTTTCTTTGAGAGCTTGGTACAAACATAAAAAACCTTCATTGAGCCAGGCATAGTAATGCATGCCACTAGCCCCAGCTATTTGGGAGGCTGAGGCAGGAGGACTGCCTGAGCCCAGGAGCTCCAGTCTAGCCTAAGCAACACAGCAAAACTCTATTGCTAAAAAAGAAAAATCAAAGTCATCACTGGCCTTCAAGATTTTGAAGTTCACTTATATATAAAGGAAAAGCATAGGCTGAATGCCTTCCTATATATTTTGTGTGTCTCATGTTTCCCTAGACCAACAAATCTAGGGGTACAAATGGGGTCATGTTAATAGTACTGGCTGGGCATGGTGGCTCACACCTGCAATCCCAGCACTTTGGGAGGCAAGGCAGGAGGATCGCTTGAGCTCAGTAGTTCAAGACCAGCCTGGGCAAGATAGGAAGACCCCATCTCTACAAAAAGTTAAAAAATTAGCCGAGCACGATGGTATGCACCTGTAGTCCCAGCTACTTGGGAGGCTGAGGCAGGAGAATCACTTGAGCCCAGGAGGTCAAGGCAGCAGTGAGCTGTGATCACACCACTGTACTCCAGCCTGGGTGACAGAAAGAGACCCTGCCTCAAAAAAAAAAAAGAAAAAGAGAAAGAGAAAGAAAAAACTGTATTAAATAATATTTTTCTGGCTCTAGTCATTTACTACTATGACTTAACCATCGTCCCCACTGCAGAGTTCCCCCAGTGTTTCTGGGAGTCCCAGGAGTGTGTCACCTTTTCTCAAAGCGAGGACTCTCAGTGAACTCACATCGTGCGCTCTTTATGTTCTCTCCTCTACAGAACCCCCTTGTAAGCTCAACCTCAGCAGCCTAGGCACCTCCCTCCACTCAATGGCAGAAGGAAGCTCTCTGTTGCCTGGGCTCCCCCACGCCCTGTGGTGGGCACTGAAGCCGCCCCACAGGCCTATCAGGCACTCACTGCTGCAGGTACAGACAGCTTTCCTGCCTCGCATGATCAGCCCCCGCCCCTGCTGCAGGCCTCCTCTCAAGGACTCTGGCTGGATTCCCCCTACTCTAAACCTGTACTGGTACTTGTCGTTACAATGGTATCACCGCTGAAAGAGATGCTTAGAAAACTATCCCCATAGGGGCCGGGCGCGGTGGCTCACGCCTGTAATCCCAGCACTTTGGGAGGCCAAGCTGGGCAGATCACGAGGTCAGAAGATGGAGACCATCCCGCCTAACACAGTAAAATCCCGCTCCTATTAAAAAAAAAAATACAAAAAAAAAATTAGCCAGGCATGATGGCAGGCGCCTGTAGTCCCAGCTACTCCAGAGGCTGAGGCAGGAGAATGGTGTGAACCCGGGAGGCAGAGCTTGCATGAGCTGACATCGTGCCACTGCACTCCAGCTTAGCCAATAAAGCGAGACTCCGTCTCAAAAAAAAAAAAAAGAAGAAAAGAAAAGAAAACCATCCCCATAGTTTAACACTGTTTTTTTTTGTTTTGTTTTTTTTTTTTTTTTGAGGCAGAATCTTACTCTGTTGCCCAGGCTACAGTGCAGTGGCTCAACCTCCACCTCCAGGTTCAAGCTATTCTCGTACCTCAGCCTCCAGAGTAGCTGGGATTACAGGCACGCACCACCATGCCCAGCTAAATTTTGTATTTTTAGTAGAGACAGGCTTTCACCATGTTGGCCAGGGTGGTTTCAAACACCTGACCTCAAGGGATCTGCCCACCTCAGCCTGTCAAAGTGCTGGGATGACAGGCATGAGCCACCACACCCAGACTTTTTTTTTTTTTTTTTTTGAAACTTGGTCTTGCTCTGTCACCTAGGCTGGAGTGCAGTGGTGCCATCACAGCTCAGTACAGCCTCAACTTCCTGGACTCAAGCAATCCTCCTGCCTCAGCCTCCTGAGTAGCTGGGACCACAGGAACATACCACCACGGTTGGTTAAAGTTTTGTATTTTTGGAAGAGATTGGGTTTTGCCATGTTGCCCACGCTTTTTTTTTTTTTTTTTCCTATAAAGAATATTCTTGTGGAAAACACTGGTTGTTTCTAAGATGTGGTGTTTCACATAGTACTTTAACTTACTTCTTTGTTCTTGTTCTGTTATTCCCTTTATTATTTTTATTTTTTAATTGTGGTAAAATACATATAACATAAAACTGACCATTTCAATTATTATTAATTTTTTTTTGAGACAGGGTTTCACTCTGTCAACCAAGGCTAGAGTACAGTGCCGCGATCTCAGCTCACTGAAACCTCCACCTCCCAGGTTTAAGTGATTCTCCTGCCTTAGCCTCTCGAGTAGCTGTGACTACAGGCACGTGCCACCACGCCTGGCTAATTTTTGTTTTCTTAAATTAGGATAGCATTTCACTGTGTCAGCCAGGCTGGCATCTCAACTAGTTTTAGTGTACAGTCCAGAGGTGTTAAGTACATTCACAGTGTTGTGCAGCCATCGCCACCCCCATGTCCGAACTGTTTTCATCTTGCACAACTGAAACTTGGTACCCAGAAAACAATCACTCCCTATTCCCTCCTCCCCCAGCCGCTGGCAATCACCATTCAGCTTTCTGTCTCTAGGGATTTGGTGACTCTAGGTCCCTCATCGGAATCACAGTGTTTGTCCTTTTCCTCAGCATAATGTCTTTGAGGTAGCACATGCTGTAGCGCGTGTCAGAAATTCTTTCTTTTTAAGGCTGCCTGACGTTCTGTTGTATGTATAGACCACATTGGGTTGATCCACGCATCTGTTGATGGACACTTGGGTTGCTTCCACCTTGTAATTGTTGTAAAAAATGCTGCGAAGAACATGGGTGCACAAATATCTTTTCAAGTCCCTGCTTTCAATTATCTTGGGTATATAACCAGAAGTGGAAATACTGGATCATATTCTACTTTTCTTTTTAAGGTATTACTTTGTTTGTACTCTTTAAGCTATCAAGCATGAATCATTTTAATTAAAAAAAGTCATTTTCCTTACCAAAAAATAAAAAGTATTTATTACCAAAAATAACAATTTAGTGACTTTACATGCGCTATGCTGAATATAACAGAAGACAAGATTTCCCATGCCTTAGCAGGGCTCAGATTCCTTTATTCAGTCAATAATGTTCAGCATCTGGTTTGTACATGACACTACAATATTGGTACATGACACTATTCAAGATTTCCATATTCTAAAGGAGGGGAAAAAACTCAGTTTTCTTAATAAGCCGAAGGCCAACTCGGTGAACAGAGACTAGGTTCACACGACAAAGAAAACCAAGAGAAACTTGAACGTGGGGAGAATGAGTGAAAGGGAAGATCACAAAGCTATGTAACTGAATTGGAAGAAAAGTTCCTTAGGCAAATAGCACACACATTAGTCCAGAAAGCACTCCAATTCTGAGGAAGTGGCGGGGAGAGTCAAGGGAGGAGCTATACAGATAAAAAGCAGATTAGTGGTTGCCTGGAGCTGGTGGTAGAAACAAATATTGACTGGAAACAGCAGCAGGGGGTATTTCTGGAGTGACAGGAATGTTTTAAAATTCATCTGTGGTGATGGTTGTAACTCAGTCAATTTACTAAAATTCATTGGATTGCACACTGTAAATGGGTGGATTTTATGGTATGTAAATTATCATCAATAAAGTTGTTTCTTGAAAAAGTCAAGGGAGACGAGCAGATAAGCCTTCAAGACTTGATGTATTATTTCCAACCCTCAAAGAGCCATGTCCTCCCTCTGAATCAATTAGCATGACTGAAGCCTGGGGGAGCCTGGCGAGCTTGCAAAGACACGGTCTTTGAACGAGAGGAGATAAAGGGGACATCATCGCCCATACTCAGGAGGTGCCTGCTTGCCGAATGAGCAGCCAGCAGGTCCAGTGAGTTGGGTTCAACTCAAGTTAGGAAGCCACTGTGCTTTAGGTGAGAGATGCTGTATTGGATGAAGTCAGGGGAATGCAAAAGAAATAAAAAGAAGTGGGCCAGGTGTGGTGGCTCACAACTGTAATCTCAGCACTTTGGGAGGCCGAGGCAGGTGGATCACAAGGTCAGGAGTTCAAGACCAGCCTGGCCAACATAGTGAAACCCCATCTCTACTAAAAATATAAAAAATTAGCCGGGAATGGTGACAGGCGCCTGTCATCCCAGCTATTCAGTAGGCTGAGGCCAGAGTATCGCTTGAACTGGGGAGGCGGAGGTTGCAGTGAGCTGAGATCACACCATTGCACCCTAGCCTGGAGACAAGAGCGAGACTTCATCTCAAAAAAAAAAAAAAAAAAAGAAATAAAAAGAAGTGTAAGATGCAACTGTAAATGACAATTACATGTTGAGAGAAAGCAAGTTAATAAAGATAACACTAGAATGTATCTGGGGGGCTGAGAAATGCCACTTCGGTTAGGACAAAGCCAGATGCTAGAGGAAGCAGTTAAACAACTCTATGATGAAATGAGGATGATGGGTTTGGTTAAGTAACATGTTGAGAATGAAATGTAAAATCCATGAGAGCAGGGACTTTTGTTGTTGTTAACTGTTGCATCCCTAGCACCCAGAAAGATGCCTGGAACACAGTAGACACTAAATATGTATTGAAGGAATGAATGAGTACACATGCAGAACATTCCCCAGGCATTTTCAGCAAACAGTGGGAGGAGTGTTTCTGGAGTACAAGGGGCAAGTTGGGACCACAGATGCAGGCTTGGGAATCATTAGGGACTTTGTCTATCTTGTAACCCAAGGGCCTGGAATAGAGCTTCCCACATGGGAGGATACAAGAAAACGTAGCCAAGAACAGTTCTTTGACCTTAATAGCAACCCCTTCAGGGTTAGAAAGGACCCTGATGAAAGTCTTCTGATCCTGTCACTCCACAGCTCCTCCACGTGCAGAGAATGAGTACCTCTCTAGCAATCACATAGAGTTCCTTACTTCCTGGAGCAACATGCTTGTCTCTAAATTTCTGCAGCTAACCAGAATATTCTTTCATCTATTAAGTCAAAATCTGGTCCTATTTTTACTAGTTGGAGCCAAAAATGGAAAAATTTAATTTTGACCAAAAAAGAACTGGTCAATAAGCGATGGTAACTTGGGGAGAAAAAACCATGTCATCTTAAAGCAAAGCTTCACAAATATTTATAGCAGCTTTATTCATAATTGCCAAGACTTGGAGGCAACCAATATGTCCTTCAGTAGGGGAATGGATCAATAAACTGTGGTACATCCAGAAAATGGAATATTATTCAGTGCTAGAAAGAAATGAACTATCAAGTCATGAAAAGACATGGAGGAACCTTAAATGTGTATTACTAAGTGAAAGAAGCCAATTTAAAGAGTCCACATACTGTGTGATTCCAACTATATGACAGTCCAGGAAAGCCAAAACTATGGGACAGTAAAAAGATCAGTGGCTTCCAGGGGCTAGGGATGAGGGAAGGACGAAAGGGCAGAGCACAGAGGATTTTGGGGGCAGTGAAACTACTCTGTGTGACATTACAATTGCAGATACATGGCATTATACATTCACTCAAACCCACAGAATGTATAAAACCAAAAGTAAAGCCAAACTTGAACTATGGACTTTGGGTGATAATGATCTGTCACATAAATGTACCACTCTGGTGGGGGATGTTGAGAATGGGAGAGGCTGTACATGTGTGGGGGCAGGGAGTATATGGAAACTCTAAAAAAAAAAAAAAAAAAAAAAATTAAGACTCAGGCTAGGCCTGGTGGCTCATGCTTGTAATCCCAGCACTTTGGGAGGCTAAGGCAGGAAGACTGATTGAACATGAGTTCAACATCAGCCTGGGCAACATAGTGACACCCCATCTCTACAAACAAAATTTAGCTGGGTGTGAAGGCGCCCACCTGTAGTCCCCAGCTATGCAGGAGGCTGGGGTGGGAGGGCTGCTTGAGCCCAGGAGTTCTAGGCTGCAGTGAGCCACGATTGCACCACTGCACTCCAGCCTGGGCAACAGAGTCAGACCCTGTTGCAGAAAAAATAAAATAAAGGGCTGAGTGCAGTGGCTCACGCCTATAATCCTAATACTTTGGGAGGCTGAGGGGTGGATCATTTGAGGTCAGGAGTTCGAGACCAGCCTGATCAATATGCCAAAAACCCATCTCTAGTAAAAATACAAACATTAGCTGAGCTTGGTGGCATGCACCTGTAATCCCAGCTACACAGGAGGCTGAGGTATGAGAATCGCTTGAACCCGGGAGGCAGAGGTTGCAGTGAGCCAAGATCGTGCCACTGCACTCCAGCCTGGGCA
>NW_022325885.1:0-429 GCF_002776525.5 Piliocolobus tephrosceles | reverse complement strand
CTCAAACCTTAGTGGGAGGAACTAAAGTCCAAGGAAACCATCTCATGAATGTAAATATCCTGGCCCAGGGAAATTAAAACCCAAACACTGTGAATATTCACTGAGATAACTTGTGAATGAGGCTATGAACTGCTACCAGTAACCACTGAGAAATCATAAAACAAGTGCCAGAGAGATGGGAACCAGACGAGGAGGCTCTTTATGGAATGATAGGAATGATCTCCAAAATACACTGAAATACACTGAAAAGAGAAAACGCGCAAGTGCAGAATGGTGTGTCCATTTATGTTACTATTTGTGTACAGAAAGGTAAGAGGATATCCCTTTGCTTCCAGACACACTGAATAGCTCTAGAAAGATACCACATTCCCCGCCACTGGTGGGTGAACTTGGTGGTTGGGCAAAGGGGCAGGAGCAAAACTTTTCACT
>NW_022325884.1:0-1515 GCF_002776525.5 Piliocolobus tephrosceles | reverse complement strand
TCACACAGTAATGCTCACTGGCCAGCTGCTCACCCCCTATTCTGCCGCCCAGTTCCTAACAGGTCATGGACTGGTACCAATCTGTGGCCTGGGGACCCCTGATTTAAATAATTGAGGATACACTGACCTAGTAAATAGTAAACCATCTGCCAAGAAAAGGGAGGAAATACTAGTTTTCTCCATTCACTCTCAGGCACCAACATTAATTTGAACTTAGAAATAAACTACAACAAGGCCAGGCATGGTGGTTCACACCTATAATTCCAGCACTTCAGGAGGCCAAGGAGGAAGGATCACCTGAGCCCAGGAGTTTGAGACCAGCCTAGGCAACATAGTGAGACCCTGTCCCTACAATTAAAAAATAAATTAGCTGGGCATGGTGGTGCACACCTGTAGCCCCAACTACTCAGAAGGCTGGGTCGGGAAGATCACTTGAGCCGCCCAGGAGTTTGAGGCTGCAGTAAGCTGAGATGCACCACTGCACCGATCCTGTCTCAAAAAATGAAAAGAAAAAAGAAAAAAAGAAACTACAACAAAACATCTGGATTTTGATGTAACAGAATACAAAGATTATTACATTTGATTCAACAAATATGAATAACAAATATGATTAAAGTCATAATAGTAAAATATTTTAAATGGATTTGGAAATAAAAGGAAGTTTGTTCATTTGTATTTTATTTAAGAGCTGTGCCCAGTTTTATCATCTCACAAGAATGAAGCAAGGGACAAAGGTAGGTGCCACGTTCCCTGGCCACTGGGTTCCTGGTAAGCTCCCAGCCACTGGGTGCCAATCTCCCTTCAATGTACTCCTTCCCTGGAGTGCAGAAGCGTATAAAGGCAGTTATGACATGGACACATGCATGAGCTATTACACATAATTACAAAAGCTGATTCTGTTATCACTGCATCTTGTCTCATCAGTAGGAGCGAATGGCTGGGGGGACGGTGGCACAGTCAGCCTCGTTCAAAGTTTTGTCGATTACGGGTCTATATTCCAGAGTGACCTTGAAAAGAAGAATCAGTGGTAAGCACAAAAATGTACAAAAAGCCATCTCATGTGTTCCTTTTGAAAAATTTTAACTATAAAAGTAGATTTACGGCATGGGAACTTAAAGGTATTTGCCACAGTCTTTTCCAATAACAAATTCAAAAATGGATCTACATGCGCAACAGGGGACTGTAAATGGCAGCAGATCCGTAGAGTGGAACAGAGTGACGAAATGACCCTGTGCCAGATTCTCAAGTGCTTTACAAAAATGCTCCCGTCATGAAAAGTGGGAGAACCTTTGTCTATACCAAGACACTTTATGTTTAAACTACCTAATTCCAGTTCAAAGTAAATATTTACATAGGTTGAACATCCTTAATCCAAAAATCTGAAATTCTCCAAAATCTGAAGCTTTCTGAGCACCAACATGACATTCAAAAGAAATGTACTATGGAGTCAGATCTTCCGACTGGGGATGCTCAGACAGTAAGTATCATGCAGATATTCCAAAGTCTGAACAAGCC
>NW_022325883.1:0-1515 GCF_002776525.5 Piliocolobus tephrosceles | reverse complement strand
GGCTTGTTCAGACTTTGGAATATCTGCATGATACTTACTGTCTGAGCATCCCCAGTCGGAAGATCTGACTCCATAGTACATTTCTTTTGAATGTCATGTTGGTGCTCAGAAAGCTTCAGATTTTGGAGAATTTCAGATTTTTGGATTAAGGATGTTCAACCTATGTAAATATTTACTTTGAACTGGAATTAGGTAGTTTAAACATAAAGTGTCTTGGTATAGACAAAGGTTCTCCCACTTTTCATGACGGGAGCATTTTTGTAAAGCACTTGAGAATCTGGCACAGGGTCATTTCGTCACTCTGTTCCACTCTACGGATCTGCTGCCATTTACAGTCCCCTGTTGCGCATGTAGATCCATTTTTGAATTTGTTATTGGAAAAGACTGTGGCAAATACCTTTAAGTTCCCATGCCGTAAATCTACTTTTATAGTTAAAATTTTTCAAAAGGAACACATGAGATGGCTTTTTGTACATTTTTGTGCTTACCACTGATTCTTCTTTTCAAGGTCACTCTGGAATATAGACCCGTAATCGACAAAACTTTGAACGAGGCTGACTGTGCCACCGTCCCCCCAGCCATTCGCTCCTACTGATGAGACAAGATGCAGTGATAACAGAATCAGCTTTTGTAATTATGTGTAATAGCTCATGCATGTGTCCATGTCATAACTGCCTTTATACGCTTCTGCACTCCAGGGAAGGAGTACATTGAAGGGAGATTGGCACCCAGTGGCTGGGAGCTTACCAGGAACCCAGTGGCCAGGGAACGTGGCACCTACCTTTGTCCCTTGCTTCATTCTTGTGAGATGATAAAACTGGGCACAGCTCTTAAATAAAATACAAATGAACAAACTTCCTTTTATTTCCAAATCCATTTAAAATATTTTACTATTATGACTTTAATCATATTTGTTATTCATATTTGTTGAATCAAATGTAATAATCTTTGTATTCTGTTACATCAAAATCCAGATGTTTTGTTGTAGTTTCTTTTTTTCTTTTTTCTTTTCATTTTTTGAGACAGGATCGGTGCAGTGGTGCATCTCAGCTTACTGCAGCCTCAAACTCCTGGGCGGCTCAAGTGATCTTCCCGACCCAGCCTTCTGAGTAGTTGGGGCTACAGGTGTGCACCACCATGCCCAGCTAATTTATTTTTTAATTGTAGGGACAGGGTCTCACTATGTTGCCTAGGCTGGTCTCAAACTCCTGGGCTCAGGTGATCCTTCCTCCTTGGCCTCCTGAAGTGCTGGAATTATAGGTGTGAACCACCATGCCTGGCCTTGTTGTAGTTTATTTCTAAGTTCAAATTAATGTTGGTGCCTGAGAGTGAATGGAGAAAACTAGTATTTCCTCCCTTTTCTTGGCAGATGGTTTACTATTTACTAGGTCAGTGTATCCTCAATTATTTAAATCAGGGGTCCCCAGGCCACAGATTGGTACCAGTCCATGACCTGTTAGGAACTGGGCGGCAGAATAGGGGGTGAGCAGCTGGCCAGTGAGCATTACTGTGTGA
>NW_022325882.1:0-1405 GCF_002776525.5 Piliocolobus tephrosceles | reverse complement strand
GGCTCACACCTATAATCCCAATACTCTGGGAGGCTGAGGCAGGAGGATGGCTTGAGCCCAGGAGTTTGAGATCAACCTGGGCAAGATGGAGAAACCCTGTCTCTGTAAAAAATATAAAAATTAGCCAAGCATAGTGGCTCACCCCTGTAGTCTCAGCTCCTTGGGAGGCTGAGGCAGGAGGATTGCTGGAGCCCGGGAGGTGGAGGTTGCAGTGAGCCGAGATCACACCACTGCACTCCAGCCTGGGCAGCATGGCAAGACTCTGTCTCTACCAAGAAAAAAAAAACAAAAAATGAATAGAAGGAAAAACAAAAGGTTTTTCTTACCAAAAATACACTTTAAGGAACAAATTTATCATATTAAGTTGGTGCAAAAGTAATGTGGCTTTTACCATTGAAAGTAATGGCAAAAACTGCAATTACATTTGCACCAACCTAATATTATTTTCTAATGACAAACTTGGAAATAATTGTCATTGTTCTCTAAAAAGAACAGTCTAAAAATAAAGCAGCAGCTTTATTTTACTTCTACGCCAGTTCTTTTAGTATTTGGTTATTTAAACTGGCGGCCCCTAACCGTTTTGGCACCAGGGACTGGTTTCACGGAAGACACTTTTTCCATGGACAAGTGTGGGGACGGTGGGGATGGTCTGGAGATGAAACGGTTCCACCTCAGATCATGAGCATTACATTCTCATAAGCGGCGCATAACCTAGATCCTTCGCATGCGCAGTTCACGACAGGGTTCCTTCCACTCCTATGAGAATCTAATGCCACCACTGATCTGACAGGAGAGGGAGTTCACACAGTAATGATCTGACAGGGGGCGGAGCTCACACAGTAATGATCTGACAGGGGGCGGAGCTCAAACAGTAATGATCTGAGAGGAGGCGGAGCTCACACAGTAATGCTGACAGGAGGCGGAGCTCACACAGTACTGCTGACAGGAGGCGGAGCTCACACAGTAATGATCTGACAAGAGGCGGAGCTCACACAGTAACGATCTGACGGGGCGGAGCTCACAGTAATGATCTGACAGGAGGCGGAGCTCACACCTTAATGATCTGAGAGGAGGCGGAGCTCGTAGTAATGATCTGACAGGGGGCGGAGCTCACACAGTAAAGATCTGACAGGGGGCGGAGCTCACACAGTAAAGATCTGAGAGGAGGCGGAGCTCACACAGTAATGATCTGGCAGGGGGTGGAGCTCACACAGTAATGCTGTGACAGGGGACGGAGTTCACACAGTAATGATCCGACAGGAGGCGGAGCTCACACAGTAATGCTCTGACAGGGGGCGCAGTTCACACAGTAATGATCCGACAGGAGGCAGAGCTCACACAGTAATGCTCTGGCAGGGGGCGGAGCTCACACAGTAATGCTCTGGCAGGGGGCGGAGCTCACACA
>NW_022325881.1:0-1405 GCF_002776525.5 Piliocolobus tephrosceles | reverse complement strand
TGTGTGAGCTCCGCCCCCTGCCAGAGCATTACTGTGTGAGCTCCGCCCCCTGCCAGAGCATTACTGTGTGAGCTCTGCCTCCTGTCGGATCATTACTGTGTGAACTGCGCCCCCTGTCAGAGCATTACTGTGTGAGCTCCGCCTCCTGTCGGATCATTACTGTGTGAACTCCGTCCCCTGTCACAGCATTACTGTGTGAGCTCCACCCCCTGCCAGATCATTACTGTGTGAGCTCCGCCTCCTCTCAGATCTTTACTGTGTGAGCTCCGCCCCCTGTCAGATCTTTACTGTGTGAGCTCCGCCCCCTGTCAGATCATTACTACGAGCTCCGCCTCCTCTCAGATCATTAAGGTGTGAGCTCCGCCTCCTGTCAGATCATTACTGTGAGCTCCGCCCCGTCAGATCGTTACTGTGTGAGCTCCGCCTCTTGTCAGATCATTACTGTGTGAGCTCCGCCTCCTGTCAGCAGTACTGTGTGAGCTCCGCCTCCTGTCAGCATTACTGTGTGAGCTCCGCCTCCTCTCAGATCATTACTGTTTGAGCTCCGCCCCCTGTCAGATCATTACTGTGTGAGCTCCGCCCCCTGTCAGATCATTACTGTGTGAACTCCCTCTCCTGTCAGATCAGTGGTGGCATTAGATTCTCATAGGAGTGGAAGGAACCCTGTCGTGAACTGCGCATGCGAAGGATCTAGGTTATGCGCCGCTTATGAGAATGTAATGCTCATGATCTGAGGTGGAACCGTTTCATCTCCAGACCATCCCCACCGTCCCCACACTTGTCCATGGAAAAAGTGTCTTCCGTGAAACCAGTCCCTGGTGCCAAAACGGTTAGGGGCCGCCAGTTTAAATAACCAAATACTAAAAGAACTGGCGTAGAAGTAAAATAAAGCTGCTGCTTTATTTTTAGACTGTTCTTTTTAGAGAACAATGACAATTATTTCCAAGTTTGTCATTAGAAAATAATATTAGGTTGGTGCAAATGTAATTGCAGTTTTTGCCATTACTTTCAATGGTAAAAGCCACATTACTTTTGCACCAACTTAATATGATAAATTTGTTCCTTAAAGTGTATTTTTGGTAAGAAAAACCTTTTGTTTTTCCTTCTATTCATTTTTTGTTTTTTTTTTCTTGGTAGAGACAGAGTCTTGCCATGCTGCCCAGGCTGGAGTGCAGTGGTGTGATCTCGGCTCACTGCAACCTCCACCTCCCGGGCTCCAGCAATCCTCCTGCCTCAGCCTCCCAAGGAGCTGAGACTACAGGGGTGAGCCACTATGCTTGGCTAATTTTTATATTTTTTACAGAGACAGGGTTTCTCCATCTTGCCCAGGTTGATCTCAAACTCCTGGGCTCAAGCCATCCTCCTGCCTCAGCCTCCCAGAGTATTGGGATTATAGGTGTGAGCC
>NW_022325880.1:0-10990 GCF_002776525.5 Piliocolobus tephrosceles | reverse complement strand
CCCTGGCAACCACTGTCCTACTCTGTTTCCATGAGTTTTGACTTTTTTAGATTCCACGTATAAGTGACATGCAGTATCTGTCATTCTGTGCCTGGCTTGTTTCACTTAACATAATGATTTTGGGTTCATCCATGCTGTCACAAATGACAGGATTCCCTTCGTTTTCACAGCTGAGTAATATTCAGTTGTGTATACACACCACATTTTCATTAAACACCAACACATATTTAGGTTGTTTCCATATCTCGGGTACTGTGAACAACGCTGCAATGAACATGGGGGTCCAGGTGTCTCTTTGAGCTTCTGATTTCATGCCCTTTGGATATACACCCAGAAATGGGGTTGCTAGAGCACATGGTAGTCCTGTGAATTTCGAGGAACCTCCAGAGTTTTCCACAATAGTTGTACTAATTTACCTTCCCCCCAACAGCACACAGGGTTCCCTTTTCTCCACATCCTCACCAACACTTGCTCTCTTTTGTCCTCTTGGTAACAGCCATTCTAACTGGAGTGAGATGAGATGATGTCTCATTGGGGTTTTAATTTGCATTTCTCTGGTGCTCAGTAATGTTGAGCATTTTTTCATACATCAATTGGCCATGTTTGTCTTCTCTGGAAAAATATCTATTCAAGTCCTTTGTCCATTTTCAGTAGGGTTGTTTTTTAGTAGGGTTTAGAAGGTTGTTTTTAGTAGGGTTTTTTTTTCTATTTTAGATACAAAGATATTATTAGATATATGGTTTGGAAAATATTTTTTCCCAACCTGTAGTTTTGCTGATTTTTTCCTTTGCTGTACTGACACTTTCTAACTTTGAAAATGGTTAAAGTAACTGACAGTGTATAAAATTAAAGTTACTTATTTTCATTATGTGGAGAAGAAGGACTTATCCATCCCAGGAATCAGTATTAACCCAGTACCCACTAAAACAAGAGGGATTTTGCCAAAAAACCCCATGGGACTCTTTGGGCCGCAGTTTCCTCATCTAAAATTGGGACAGGTAAGCTGTGAACCTGATGGCAGCCATTCCGGTCTACTGAGGGCCATGCTTTCTCACCGCCTGAGGCAGGTGCTCCCGTCCTTACCCTTTACAGGTGAGGAACCACGGCTGGGAGAGGCCATCACCCTCACAAGGTTATATCAAGGCCTGTGTCTGAACCGCTATTCTATAATACCTTTATTTTCATTAAAACAAAGAAACTCTAAATGAAAGTTATTCATTTTTATAAATGAAATAAGTAGAAATTAGAGTCCTACCCTGTGGCAACAACAGTGTTCTTTGCTCTTATGCGATGGATGGACCCGTCCTCTATGCACAGTGCGATGACACCACGGCACTCCCCGTTCTCCATCAGGAGATCCAAGGCAAAATACTCCACAAAATAGCTAGTATCATATCGCAGAGACTAAAAGAAAGGAAAAAAAAGGGCAAGAAGTGTTAAGCCAACCTTTGAGGTTTTAAGGTGGTATTTGCTCGTGTGAATAGGTGAAAGAACCTGATCCAAATGGACCAGGTAAATCCAAGGAGATCAGCAACAGAGTCAAGGACACTGTCAGAGCCCGAGAGGCATTCCACACCGAGCAGCACAAACAAGGCAGGTGCACTAGAGAACGCAGCAGCAACAGCTCCTATTTTGGTGACACATTTCCTATTTCTACACAACCCGAAGAGGCACTCCACACTGTCTGGTGGCCACAGGCAGCTCCGCTCAGAGTTTGATGCCAGAGTGAGGTCCACAGACCATGGGGTCACAGCCCAGGTGGGAGCTGCTGGCAACACATAACCACTTAATTAATTAAAATAAATCAAACGTTCAGCTCTTCAGCTACACCTGCCACATTAGCAACAGCCACATGTGGCTGGCAGTTCCCAATGTGGATGGTTGCAGACAAGCAGACTGCAGCACTGCAGAAAGGTAGGCACTGGACAGCGCTGCCCGCCTGGACCTGCTATTCCCTCAGCCGGTGCGAGGTGCCCTCGTAAGCCTGGGCCAGCTCCCCACATGACAGCTCCTGCTCCGGACGGACCTGCTTTCTCCTCCCACCACACACTCATCCCTGCACTCAGCCACAGAGAAGGCACTGGTGTTCTCACAACTCGCAAATTAATGGTCTGTCTCCATTCATCAGAAAACAACAAAGTTCAGAATGTTGAATATTCTGAATCGATACCATTCAGAATATTATTTGGCCACGCCAAAGTTGACCCTGATTACCCAGTAACTATTGTCACCTCAAGTCTTTGTCCAGTGATAACAATTAACATTAAAACAATCCATGGCCAGGTGTGGTGGCTCATGCCTGTAATCCCAGCACTTTGGGAGGCCAAGGCGGGTGGACTGCCTGAGCTCAGGAGTTCGGGACTAGCCTGGGCAACATGGGAAACCCTGTCTCTACTAAAATACAAAAAATTAGCCAGGCATGGCGGTGTGCACTTATAGTCCCAGCTACTCAAGAGGCTGAGGCAGGAGAATCGCTTGAACCCAGGTGGCTGAGGTTGCAGTGAGCAGAGATTGCGCCATTGCACTCCAGCCTGCATGACAAGAGTGACACTCCATCTCAAAAACAAAGCAAAACAAAACAAAACAAACAAAACCAACCCATTCAGGAACTCAGAGGTGGTAAAACAGCCTTAAAATACTTTTTTCATTTTTTGAGACAGGTCTCCTGTTGCCCAGGCTGGAGTGCAGTGGTATGAACATGGCTCACTGTCTCAAGTGATCCTGGTCTCAAGTGATCCTCCTGCCTCAGCCTCCTGAGTAACTGGGATTACAAGCATGTACCACCATGCCCAGCTAATTTTTAAACTTTTTGTAGAGACAGGGTCTCGCTATGTTGTCCAGGCTGGTCTCAAGTGATCCTCCTGCCTTGGTCTCCTAAAGTGCTGGGATTACAGATGTGAGCTATTGTGCCTGGCCTGCTTGCTCTTTTCTTATATTTGAGTATCACATATCCCAAGTTAAAAACCTAGTATATAAGATTATCAATTCAACTTTCCAAAATGGATACAAGAAATAACATATTGCCTTAGAGACAGCTTCTCACAGCACATGCCTCGTCCTTTCACATCAACAGTCGCTGCATGTGTCCTACACCGCTGTTCTCTGTTGCTTTTTACATAATCTCTGGCGGACTCACTGGGCACGCTAACCCATTCCCCGCTGTCACCGTAAGCCCCAGCACTACATGTCCTGTCTCAGGTGGGCACAGGGCAGTCTTACCCTTCCATATAAGGTGTGCAATAGTGAGTGGCCGGTCCGATCAGCCACACAGCAGCACCGATGGGCCTGCCCGCCCTTTCCAAACTTGAGGCTCTGTCCGCCAAATGCACGCTGATAAATCTTCCCATCTTCAGTTCTGCTAAACGGCATGCCGTAATTTTCCAGCTGTGAAAGATAAAAACAAACAAAAACCTTATTACCTTGAAGGAGTCAAGATATTCATAGCTCATCTATACTGAACAACTTTAACACAAATCTGCAAACCCAAAGTAACCTATTTTATGAAAATGTCAACACTTCATCAAAGAGAAGTCTTCTTGTTACGTGTAATGCATAGTTCGTGACGGAAAATGACTCCTCTTGTGAGCTCTGCCCATCACCATTCTTTCGGCCGGCCACATCTGCCTCAATTGCTTACATCCTTTCCAGGACTCTTTTTGACTAGAAACAGACCACGAGGGCACCCAGAGCCTCCTGCCCATCACCTCGACCACGGCGGCGGGAGCCTGCTCTGTCATGTAGTGGATGGCATCCTGGTCCCCCAGCCAGTCGGAGCCCTTCACGGTGTCGTAGAAATGCCACCTCCAGTTGTCCTCCTCCATGTTCCCCAGAGCAGCGTTGATTCCTCCCTGGAAACACCAACCACTCCTTACAAGCCACAAACAGGAGCCCCAGCTTTGTCTTCCAGGCCCAAATCCACCCACTGGGGGATTCAGAGAAAGCCAACTCCTCACGCAGTGACTCCCAGCGAGGGCTGACCTCAGCGGAGGAGCAGCGAGGCCCGACAGATTCCGGGTCACAACCCTCCCCAGCTTGCCCAGTGATTCAATCCCTTAGCCTCAGTCTCCTCATCTGTGTGGTGGAGACAGAGGGAGCTCCAGGAAGGGCAGACCGGAGCCGTGAGGGAAAGGCCACCTGTAATATGCTTATTACCTAACATATCTGGCACAGAAAAGGTACTCAACAAATCTTTCCAGATAATTGTACTAACAAATCTTCCCAGTGGCATTTACGGGCATGTGTTAAAGACCAGAAGTGCTTCCTCCCAAGTAATAAGCTCCACACTCAGAGTCGCACTCCCCTGTACCCCTACTTCCTTTGGCTGTGTGTGCCCACCACCGTCTTACTCCTCAGAGAGTCCCAGAAGACAGCAGCACGGGGACAAATAAAACCCTTGTCCTTTCCTTCCCCACCCTAAATTCTGATTCCTCCTCTTTAGATGATCTCCTTTTCTTAAGGTGTTGGGGCGGTGGGGGTGGGTGGGGAGGAAAGTAGGCGAGATGGTCAAAGAAAACCCAAGTGTGACTGGAGTCCCAACTAGGAGTGACAACAAAGCTCCAGCCCTTCAAAGTCTCCAGGGAACAGGCTCCAGGGAAAGACCGCTGAGAGGGTAAGCTGAGTGAGCAAGACACAGCAAGAGGCCATGTGGCTGGAGCATGGGGAGAAGGCAGGAGGCTGCCCAGGTAGAAAGCACAAGGCTGTGTGGGACCTGCACAGAGTGGGAGCACGGTGGGGCACCTTTCTCTTACCTGCGCTGCAACAGTGTGTGACCTGGTAGGAAACAGCTTTGTAACACATGCTGTATTAAACCCTGCCTCGGAAAGGCCAAATGCAGCTCGCAAGCCTGCCCCTCCAGCGCCTACCACCACTGCATCAAATTCATGATCCACTACTGGATACTGAGCAGAAATCTGGAAAAGAAAAATTCACCTGTCAATCACGTGCTCCACTATGCCAAACACGAAGACGCTTGTTACAGTGAAGGAGCTTGACAAAGACAAAAGGACCACCTGCTAGGCACACAGGGCCTCCATCCTGTCCCGGGGCTGAGCCCTGAACAGTGCGGGGAGAGGGGGGCACATTCGCACGTGGAGAAGGGACCGACAATCAGATTCTATGAATGGTAGAAGGTCTGTCGCGTGGGATCAGACTGGGGACCACAACTCTACTTCAGGGCCTGTGCTTATGGCTGAGAAGGTGCCAAGGAATATTCAGTCGCTATTGTGAGCTTATGAGAAAAGAACTTCTCAGCAAGTTTCAGTTTTCCAACAGAGAGAGAACAGGCACACTGAATACCAAGGAACCCACACCTGAGTGGCCCACGGTCCTAATTTCAGTAGGAATTTTATCATCTATCACAGCAGATACTGTTCACTTTAATTTATTGCTTTATTTGATCTAAATTTAAATCTAGTTTATAGATACGTTAAGAGATATAAGTAAACGGCCGGGCGCGGTGGCTCAAGCCTGTAATCCCAGCACTTTGGGAGGCCCAGACGGGCGGATCACGAGGTCCAGAGATCGAGACCATCCTGGCTAACACAGTGAAACCCCATCTCTACTAAAAAAATACAAAAAACTAGCCGGGCGAGGTGGCGGGCACCTGTAGTCCCAGCTACTTGGGAGGCTGAGGCAGGAGAATGGCGTAAACCCGGGAGGCGGAGCTTGCAGTGAGCTGAGATCCGGCCACTGTACTCCAGCCTGGGCAACAGAGCCAGACTCCATCTCAAAAAAAAAAAAAAAAAGAGATATAAGTAAAAATGCTAACATCTATGTTTGTGTTTGTACTTGCAGTTAAGTACTACTACACTGAAAATAATTTCAGCATGCATTGGATACCTATGATAAATTTTTCTCTTATGTCTATGACTCATATGAAAAGAAACTGGTATAGATCCTTACCCCCAAGCCAAAAAATCATTTATAATGGAACAAAAGGCATGAACTTACGGAATCTGAAACTTTAGCAGATGCCCTCTTGTTCCCATCAACAGTGAAGTGAAAACCTCGGGTTCCTGTTTGCAACACTGTTGGCCACTGGTGACACAGAAGACACAGATGCAGAGGGTTAGTGTCCTGAAGGAACAGATGCTATGGGGGACAGTAATTTAAACTTCCCCTTGCAAACTGTTCCCCTTCTTATGTTCCCAGGTGCCCCTGTGCATCCAGGGAGCTCAGCTGAGACTCTCTACTTAACCCTGAAGGGCAGCCCAAGGGGCAAGGAAGGACTGAGCCCCCGGTCCTCCTTTCCACCCCAACTCGGCACTCCAGAAAACCAGGATGAAGCCTGTTTCCAAACAGGATACTCACTGACTCAGATACGACATGAAAAAGGCACACTTCCTCTCTAAAGTCTTAATTTATGCTACTTAGTGGAGAAGGGGAAGACATCTATATCGTATTACTGTATGTGGTATTTTGCAAATAATGAAGCATTTTAACTGGCTCCATCATAGCCCTTTCCACATTACAGTTCCAGTCGTCCATGAGGGCCTGCGGTCAGTTCAAAAGGCACTGGACACTGAATCAGGAGATCTGTATTCTGGAGCAGTAAAAGCTGACAGCCCAGAGGGACGAGGTGTCATCCCTTCATCACACAGGAGGACGCTGGATGCACACTCTCCCCTGCCTGGCTGCTCCTGGCTTTTTCCTGGCCAATGTCTACAACTTGACACATCTTGCTGCTTAAATTTTCCATCTTAGAAAACTTTACCCAAGAAGACTGGTTTTAGTGTTTAGTTTTTAGTGGCTGTGTGTAAGAGGTGACACTGTCCATGTGCTAAGGTTGGCCAGTCATTTAGAGGATACATTTTCCATTCTGCTGGGTGCATTTTAGAAGACCACTGAATAGTCTCAGAAATATCATAAAGAATAGTTTTAGGGGCTGGGCGCGATGGCTCATGCCTGTAATCCCAGCATTCTGGGAGGCCAAGGTGGGTGGATCACCTGAAGTCAGGAGTTCAAGACCACTCTGGCCAACATGGCGAAACCCCATCTGTACTAAAAATTAGCCAGGCATGGTGGCAGGCAGCTGTAACCCCAGCTACTTGGGAGGGTGAGGCAGGAGAATCACTTGAACCCAGGAGGCAGAGGTTGCAGTGAGCCTAGACTCTGCCACTGCACTCCAGTCTGGGCAACAGAGCGAGACAATGTCTCCAAAAAAAAAAAAAAAAAAAAAGAAAAGAAAAGAAAAAAAAGCTTTAGGAAATAAATACACTCAGCAATCAGAAGAGGGGATGTGAGAGATGCCTTCGAGTATTTAGAAATATTTGCAATTCAGAAATTACTTATTATGTGGAATAAAAAATTATTCTCCCTTTCTCCAATTTCTAGTCTGTTTTCATTGACATAAGCTAATTCAGTTTGTTTTTTCTTTTTTCAGAAAATGAACGAGAAAGAACAAATATTCTTCTACCTTAACATAATTTTTGACATGGTAAAATCATATTTTAAGAAAGAAGTCTTTGAAATAATTTTAATACAAATGTTCTTGAAACTTTTGTAAACTGCCCTATTAACACAGGTAACAGCACCAATAACAACAGTGTATTACACCAAATGTAAGTAGAAACAGTGAGATCACTAAATATTTATTTGTTCTTTCCAGTATGCTGACGTGGAATACCCACTGCCCGCCCCCCACCACACACACACAGAGCCAGCTTAAAAGGGGCAGCTCCCATAACACAACCGTGAACAAATTATCACGCTATCCTCCTGGGGACAAGGACACTCACCCTCTGTGTCTAAATCTAATCTGGGGCAGAGTTTTGAATTTGAAAGCCCAACTTTAAGCCAATTTCAGTCTTTAGATAAAACTGAAAACTAGTTTTATCACAAGAGTAGTCTTGTGTGCCAATTATCAATTTTTTTAGGAGAAACTATCAAACATTTCCTCTAAGAAAAAAATGGGGAACATATAAAAGGAATATTAGACCTTGCTTAACAATATGTAATTTCAGACGGCTGAATTAGGAGGTGGAGGGGGAAAAGAAAGAAGTGCAGAGACATTAATCCCGCAATCTACCAAAGTGAGGGGTCCTCATCCAATCAAATGCAACTATAAATCATGAGCAAGAAACTCATCTGCATGTGCAACCCATACAATCACAGAAGCAGCCAGCGAAGAACCTAAACACGCATGACCGTATCAGGAAGAAGCAGAAGTAGGGTAGTGAACTAAATCCCCTCTCCAGGCAAGAAGTCTAAAACGGATAAAAATGCACCTGCACATCCGCTAAAGAAACAGCGGTCTTACAAATACCAGGAGTTGGTATCAGAAACAGGAATTGCTTTCATGGAAAATGAACTGGGGGCAGTGGTATACTCACTGATTCTTTTACAACTACGTGTAATTATTCTCACTAGAATTTTACTGTTTATTATTTTAAAAACGGATACTTAAAATACAGTTCAGCCAGGTACAGTGGCTCACGCCTGTAATCCCAGCCCTTTGGGAGGTTGAGGCGGGCAGATCACGAAGTCAGGAGATCGAGACCATCCTGGCTAACACAGTGAAATCCCATCATTACTAAAAATACAAAAAAATTAGCTGGGCGTGATGGCAGTAGTTCCAGCTACCGGGGAGGCTGAGGCAGGAGAATGGCGTGAACCCAGGAGGCGGAGCTTGCAGTGAGCCAAGATAGCGCCACTGCACTCCAGCCTGGGCCACAGAGTGAGAATCCCTCTCGGAAAAAAAACAAATACAGTTCACACATGGTTACTGTGCACAGGCTGTGAGCCCTGGTTCACAAGAGCACCACCAAAGGTTTCAAACATTACCCACAGAAACCCCACTAACCCCATGGAAAGACGGAACCTCAGAGAGGATTCAAGTAGGTCGGCTGGCTCTGGATCCTGGACTTGGCCCCTATCTAAAGACCCTTGGGAAAAATCTCTGAGACTCCCAACTGATATTAATATCCAGGTTTCATATCAAAACCAAGTCACAATTTTTCAAATAAATCAGCAAAAACATCATGAAGAATGCAGAATGGAATGCCACTGTTGTTACAATTAGCCCAAGAAGCAAAGCAAACGTTTACTACTATAATGGCCTAAATAATGTATTTCTAGAACACCATTAAACATATGCAGAACAAACCATTCAAATAAATGAAATCAATTTGTCTTAGAACAATATATTTGATGTTCATGCTCAGGGATTTGAAAAACTTCACCTGAAGTAAGCACTTAACCCAGTAACTATTTAAGTTTCTTGGTTTTACTTTTCTTCTGATTAAACTGCTTTGGAACAGTTTGCAAGCTGTGTCAGTGCATCAGGACATAAAAAGAAACCAAAAACGAAGTCTGATAAGCTCGTCACTTGAAAGCAGCTGTAAATACAGAATGATCAATACACCACAGAACTGGCCAAAATAAGATTAAAAAATTCTCTCTGGACTTCACTAAAATTATCCTCAGCATCTATTTTCCAAACACATTTCTCAGTTGGCTATCATTAATTTCTTTTTTTCTGCTAATTTGATTATGTTGTTACTCTCTAAACTCCAATTCTTCACGAAAAAAAACCTATCTGAAATGCCGATAAACATACTGCTTGCAGGCAGAATTTCTGTAGGAAACGCTAACTTCAAGATAAAAAGACTTTTACAAAACCCAAGACTAAATTTTGGTTCAATTTTGCTATCTTGCCATCTTGTCTGAGGTGCCTCCGCCGCTGGCGGGGTCTTAGGCTGCAGAAGGAACACTGGGCACCATCTGGGTTGAGGACAAAGGCACCAGCCCTTGCTTTTCTCCAATCACAAGCTAAGGTTTCGCCTAAAAAGCCTCACTGACCATGGGCTTTACTTTCTGCCTGTGGACGCCCTCCAAGCAGCTCTTAAAAGCCCAAGATGCGGCAGGGGTCTCTGCTCAGTCAGCACCAACCACAGCAACACACTAGAACGTTTACATGCTTTCTGATGTTGACAGGACGGCAGTATGACTAATCTTCACATTTAATTCAAGGAGGTTTTTAATAAATATTTCAAAAAGGAGAAAATTGCACAATTACAGGCATAATTCAAATCAATATTGCTGAACGACTTGGTTCCCACTGAGAATTTTACTCTGCAATTTAAAATTACTTCATAATTAAGGAGGTGGGTGGGTAAGTTCATTCAAAAGAACCAAGCAATGAAACCTATCCAATTCAGCTTGATTAACTAAAACCCTAGAAGGCCGATTCCGAAGATGCAATCGTAGAGGGCACATTCAGACAAACTCACAAACTCAGAGAGCAAGGGCTCAGGGAAGTATAACCCTGACCATCATCCTGGACTCAGCCGAGCCCGGCCCTCGAGGCACTCAGCGCACAGGCAAGCACAGGTCCCGGCGTCCTCGCCCGGTCAGCGCGCTGAGCTCTCCGTCTGATTTTTAAAAACTGGTACAGATGGCCGGGCGCGGTGGCTCAAGCCTGTAATCCCAGCACTTTGGGAGGCCGAGGCGGGCGGATCACGAGGTCAGGAGATCGAGACCATCCTGGCTAACATGGTGAAACCCCGTGTCTACTAAAAAAATACAAAAAACTAGCTGGGCGAGGTGGCGGGCGCCTGTAGTCCCAGCTACTCGGGAGGCTGAGGCAGGAGAACCCGGGAGGCGGAGCTTGCAGTGAGCTGAGATCCAGCCACTGCACTCCAGCCTGGGCGACAGAGCGAGACTCCGAACCAAAAAACAAAAAAAAAAAAAACTGGTACAGCTGCTCTTAAACACTGACACATTTTCAGTGGCACAAGAGCCATCAAACACGACCCAAAGTTGAGACCCTTAACTTACAAGGTCCCGAAGTAGACATGCACAAGATTTGCGCTTTCCGGAAAGCAGAACTGCAAGTCTAAGCTCCGGCGCGCAGCGCTTCCCACCGGACACCCACCTGCCGAGCCCGGCCACTCCTCGCACCCACCCGGGCGGTTTCGCCCGCCCCACCCACGGGCTGCAGGCGGCCCCTCGGGACAACCCGCACAGGGGGCGGCAGAGGCCCAGCCCAGCC
>NW_022325879.1:0-10990 GCF_002776525.5 Piliocolobus tephrosceles | reverse complement strand
GGCTGGGCTGGGCCTCTGCCGCCCCCTGTGCGGGTTGTCCCGAGGGGCCGCCTGCAGCCCGTGGGTGGGGCGGGCGAAACCGCCCGGGTGGGTGCGAGGAGTGGCCGGGCTCGGCAGGTGGGTGTCCGGTGGGAAGCGCTGCGCGCCGGAGCTTAGACTTGCAGTTCTGCTTTCCGGAAAGCGCAAATCTTGTGCATGTCTACTTCGGGACCTTGTAAGTTAAGGGTCTCAACTTTGGGTCGTGTTTGATGGCTCTTGTGCCACTGAAAATGTGTCAGTGTTTAAGAGCAGCTGTACCAGTTTTTTTTTTTTTTGTTTTTTGGTTCGGAGTCTCGCTCTGTCGCCCAGGCTGGAGTGCAGTGGCTGGATCTCAGCTCACTGCAAGCTCCGCCTCCCGGGTTCTCCTGCCTCAGCCTCCCGAGTAGCTGGGACTACAGGCGCCCGCCACCTCGCCCAGCTAGTTTTTTGTATTTTTTTAGTAGACACGGGGTTTCACCATGTTAGCCAGGATGGTCTCGATCTCCTGACCTCGTGATCCGCCCGCCTCGGCCTCCCAAAGTGCTGGGATTACAGGCTTGAGCCACCGCGCCCGGCCATCTGTACCAGTTTTTAAAAATCAGACGGAGAGCTCAGCGCGCTGACCGGGCGAGGACGCCGGGACCTGTGCTTGCCTGTGCGCTGAGTGCCTCGAGGGCCGGGCTCGGCTGAGTCCAGGATGATGGTCAGGGTTATACTTCCCTGAGCCCTTGCTCTCTGAGTTTGTGAGTTTGTCTGAATGTGCCCTCTACGATTGCATCTTCGGAATCGGCCTTCTAGGGTTTTAGTTAATCAAGCTGAATTGGATAGGTTTCATTGCTTGGTTCTTTTGAATGAACTTACCCACCCACCTCCTTAATTATGAAGTAATTTTAAATTGCAGAGTAAAATTCTCAGTGGGAACCAAGTCGTTCAGCAATATTGATTTGAATTATGCCTGTAATTGTGCAATTTTCTCCTTTTTGAAATATTTATTAAAAACCTCCTTGAATTAAATGTGAAGATTAGTCATACTGCCGTCCTGTCAACATCAGAAAGCATGTAAACGTTCTAGTGTGTTGCTGTGGTTGGTGCTGACTGAGCAGAGACCCCTGCCGCATCTTGGGCTTTTAAGAGCTGCTTGGAGGGCGTCCACAGGCAGAAAGTAAAGCCCATGGTCAGTGAGGCTTTTTAGGCGAAACCTTAGCTTGTGATTGGAGAAAAGCAAGGGCTGGTGCCTTTGTCCTCAACCCAGATGGTGCCCAGTGTTCCTTCTGCAGCCTAAGACCCCGCCAGCGGCGGAGGCACCTCAGACAAGATGGCAAGATAGCAAAATTGAACCAAAATTTAGTCTTGGGTTTTGTAAAAGTCTTTTTATCTTGAAGTTAGCGTTTCCTACAGAAATTCTGCCTGCAAGCAGTATGTTTATCGGCATTTCAGATAGGTTTTTTTTCGTGAAGAATTGGAGTTTAGAGAGTAACAACATAATCAAATTAGCAGAAAAAAAGAAATTAATGATAGCCAACTGAGAAATGTGTTTGGAAAATAGATGCTGAGGATAATTTTAGTGAAGTCCAGAGAGAATTTTTTAATCTTATTTTGGCCAGTTCTGTGGTGTATTGATCATTCTGTATTTACAGCTGCTTTCAAGTGACGAGCTTATCAGACTTCGTTTTTGGTTTCTTTTTATGTCCTGATGCACTGACACAGCTTGCAAACTGTTCCAAAGCAGTTTAATCAGAAGAAAAGTAAAACCAAGAAACTTAAATAGTTACTGGGTTAAGTGCTTACTTCAGGTGAAGTTTTTCAAATCCCTGAGCATGAACATCAAATATATTGTTCTAAGACAAATTGATTTCATTTATTTGAATGGTTTGTTCTGCATATGTTTAATGGTGTTCTAGAAATACATTATTTAGGCCATTATAGTAGTAAACGTTTGCTTTGCTTCTTGGGCTAATTGTAACAACAGTGGCATTCCATTCTGCATTCTTCATGATGTTTTTGCTGATTTATTTGAAAAATTGTGACTTGGTTTTGATATGAAACCTGGATATTAATATCAGTTGGGAGTCTCAGAGATTTTTCCCAAGGGTCTTTAGATAGGGGCCAAGTCCAGGATCCAGAGCCAGCCGACCTACTTGAATCCTCTCTGAGGTTCCGTCTTTCCATGGGGTTAGTGGGGTTTCTGTGGGTAATGTTTGAAACCTTTGGTGGTGCTCTTGTGAACCAGGGCTCACAGCCTGTGCACAGTAACCATGTGTGAACTGTATTTGTTTTTTTTCCGAGAGGGATTCTCACTCTGTGGCCCAGGCTGGAGTGCAGTGGCGCTATCTTGGCTCACTGCAAGCTCCGCCTCCTGGGTTCACGCCATTCTCCTGCCTCAGCCTCCCCGGTAGCTGGAACTACTGCCATCACGCCCAGCTAATTTTTTTGTATTTTTAGTAATGATGGGATTTCACTGTGTTAGCCAGGATGGTCTCGATCTCCTGACTTCGTGATCTGCCCGCCTCAACCTCCCAAAGGGCTGGGATTACAGGCGTGAGCCACTGTACCTGGCTGAACTGTATTTTAAGTATCCGTTTTTAAAATAATAAACAGTAAAATTCTAGTGAGAATAATTACACGTAGTTGTAAAAGAATCAGTGAGTATACCACTGCCCCCAGTTCATTTTCCATGAAAGCAATTCCTGTTTCTGATACCAACTCCTGGTATTTGTAAGACCGCTGTTTCTTTAGCGGATGTGCAGGTGCATTTTTATCCGTTTTAGACTTCTTGCCTGGAGAGGGGATTTAGTTCACTACCCTACTTCTGCTTCTTCCTGATACGGTCATGCGTGTTTAGGTTCTTCGCTGGCTGCTTCTGTGATTGTATGGGTTGCACATGCAGATGAGTTTCTTGCTCATGATTTATAGTTGCATTTGATTGGATGAGGACCCCTCACTTTGGTAGATTGCGGGATTAATGTCTCTGCACTTCTTTCTTTTCCCCCTCCACCTCCTAATTCAGCCGTCTGAAATTACATATTGTTAAGCAAGGTCTAATATTCCTTTTATATGTTCCCCATTTTTTTCTTAGAGGAAATGTTTGATAGTTTCTCCTAAAAAAATTGATAATTGGCACACAAGACTACTCTTGTGATAAAACTAGTTTTCAGTTTTATCTAAAGACTGAAATTGGCTTAAAGTTGGGCTTTCAAATTCAAAACTCTGCCCCAGATTAGATTTAGACACAGAGGGTGAGTGTCCTTGTCCCCAGGAGGATAGCGTGATAATTTGTTCACGGTTGTGTTATGGGAGCTGCCCCTTTTAAGCTGGCTCTGTGTGTGTGTGGTGGGGGGCGGGCAGTGGGTATTCCACGTCAGCATACTGGAAAGAACAAATAAATATTTAGTGATCTCACTGTTTCTACTTACATTTGGTGTAATACACTGTTGTTATTGGTGCTGTTACCTGTGTTAATAGGGCAGTTTACAAAAGTTTCAAGAACATTTGTATTAAAATTATTTCAAAGACTTCTTTCTTAAAATATGATTTTACCATGTCAAAAATTATGTTAAGGTAGAAGAATATTTGTTCTTTCTCGTTCATTTTCTGAAAAAAGAAAAAACAAACTGAATTAGCTTATGTCAATGAAAACAGACTAGAAATTGGAGAAAGGGAGAATAATTTTTTATTCCACATAATAAGTAATTTCTGAATTGCAAATATTTCTAAATACTCGAAGGCATCTCTCACATCCCCTCTTCTGATTGCTGAGTGTATTTATTTCCTAAAGCTTTTTTTTCTTTTCTTTTCTTTTTTTTTTTTTTTTTTTTTGGAGACATTGTCTCGCTCTGTTGCCCAGACTGGAGTGCAGTGGCAGAGTCTAGGCTCACTGCAACCTCTGCCTCCTGGGTTCAAGTGATTCTCCTGCCTCACCCTCCCAAGTAGCTGGGGTTACAGCTGCCTGCCACCATGCCTGGCTAATTTTTAGTACAGATGGGGTTTCGCCATGTTGGCCAGAGTGGTCTTGAACTCCTGACTTCAGGTGATCCACCCACCTTGGCCTCCCAGAATGCTGGGATTACAGGCATGAGCCATCGCGCCCAGCCCCTAAAACTATTCTTTATGATATTTCTGAGACTATTCAGTGGTCTTCTAAAATGCACCCAGCAGAATGGAAAATGTATCCTCTAAATGACTGGCCAACCTTAGCACATGGACAGTGTCACCTCTTACACACAGCCACTAAAAACTAAACACTAAAACCAGTCTTCTTGGGTAAAGTTTTCTAAGATGGAAAATTTAAGCAGCAAGATGTGTCAAGTTGTAGACATTGGCCAGGAAAAAGCCAGGAGCAGCCAGGCAGGGGAGAGTGTGCATCCAGCGTCCTCCTGTGTGATGAAGGGATGACACCTCGTCCCTCTGGGCTGTCAGCTTTTACTGCTCCAGAATACAGATCTCCTGATTCAGTGTCCAGTGCCTTTTGAACTGACCGCAGGCCCTCATGGACGACTGGAACTGTAATGTGGAAAGGGCTATGATGGAGCCAGTTAAAATGCTTCATTATTTGCAAAATACCACATACAGTAATACGATATAGATGTCTTCCCCTTCTCCACTAAGTAGCATAAATTAAGACTTTAGAGAGGAAGTGTGCCTTTTTCATGTCGTATCTGAGTCAGTGAGTATCCTGTTTGGAAACAGGCTTCATCCTGGTTTTCTGGAGTGCCGAGTTGGGGTGGAAAGGAGGACCGGGGGCTCAGTCCTTCCTTGCCCCTTGGGCTGCCCTTCAGGGTTAAGTAGAGAGTCTCAGCTGAGCTCCCTGGATGCACAGGGGCACCTGGGAACATAAGAAGGGGAACAGTTTGCAAGGGGAAGTTTAAATTACTGTCCCCCATAGCATCTGTTCCTTCAGGACACTAACCCTCTGCATCTGTGTCTTCTGTGTCACCAGTGGCCAACAGTGTTGCAAACAGGAACCCGAGGTTTTCACTTCACTGTTGATGGGAACAAGAGGGCATCTGCTAAAGTTTCAGATTCCGTAAGTTCATGCCTTTTGTTCCATTATAAATGATTTTTTGGCTTGGGGGTAAGGATCTATACCAGTTTCTTTTCATATGAGTCATAGACATAAGAGAAAAATTTATCATAGGTATCCAATGCATGCTGAAATTATTTTCAGTGTAGTAGTACTTAACTGCAAGTACAAACACAAACATAGATGTTAGCATTTTTACTTATATCTCTTTTTTTTTTTTTTTTTGAGATGGAGTCTGGCTCTGTTGCCCAGGCTGGAGTACAGTGGCCGGATCTCAGCTCACTGCAAGCTCCGCCTCCCGGGTTTACGCCATTCTCCTGCCTCAGCCTCCCAAGTAGCTGGGACTACAGGTGCCCGCCACCTCGCCCGGCTAGTTTTTTGTATTTTTTTAGTAGAGATGGGGTTTCACTGTGTTAGCCAGGATGGTCTCGATCTCTGGACCTCGTGATCCGCCCGTCTGGGCCTCCCAAAGTGCTGGGATTACAGGCTTGAGCCACCGCGCCCGGCCGTTTACTTATATCTCTTAACGTATCTATAAACTAGATTTAAATTTAGATCAAATAAAGCAATAAATTAAAGTGAACAGTATCTGCTGTGATAGATGATAAAATTCCTACTGAAATTAGGACCGTGGGCCACTCAGGTGTGGGTTCCTTGGTATTCAGTGTGCCTGTTCTCTCTCTGTTGGAAAACTGAAACTTGCTGAGAAGTTCTTTTCTCATAAGCTCACAATAGCGACTGAATATTCCTTGGCACCTTCTCAGCCATAAGCACAGGCCCTGAAGTAGAGTTGTGGTCCCCAGTCTGATCCCACGCGACAGACCTTCTACCATTCATAGAATCTGATTGTCGGTCCCTTCTCCACGTGCGAATGTGCCCCCCTCTCCCCGCACTGTTCAGGGCTCAGCCCCGGGACAGGATGGAGGCCCTGTGTGCCTAGCAGGTGGTCCTTTTGTCTTTGTCAAGCTCCTTCACTGTAACAAGCGTCTTCGTGTTTGGCATAGTGGAGCACGTGATTGACAGGTGAATTTTTCTTTTCCAGATTTCTGCTCAGTATCCAGTAGTGGATCATGAATTTGATGCAGTGGTGGTAGGCGCTGGAGGGGCAGGCTTGCGAGCTGCATTTGGCCTTTCCGAGGCAGGGTTTAATACAGCATGTGTTACAAAGCTGTTTCCTACCAGGTCACACACTGTTGCAGCGCAGGTAAGAGAAAGGTGCCCCACCGTGCTCCCACTCTGTGCAGGTCCCACACAGCCTTGTGCTTTCTACCTGGGCAGCCTCCTGCCTTCTCCCCATGCTCCAGCCACATGGCCTCTTGCTGTGTCTTGCTCACTCAGCTTACCCTCTCAGCGGTCTTTCCCTGGAGCCTGTTCCCTGGAGACTTTGAAGGGCTGGAGCTTTGTTGTCACTCCTAGTTGGGACTCCAGTCACACTTGGGTTTTCTTTGACCATCTCGCCTACTTTCCTCCCCACCCACCCCCACCGCCCCAACACCTTAAGAAAAGGAGATCATCTAAAGAGGAGGAATCAGAATTTAGGGTGGGGAAGGAAAGGACAAGGGTTTTATTTGTCCCCGTGCTGCTGTCTTCTGGGACTCTCTGAGGAGTAAGACGGTGGTGGGCACACACAGCCAAAGGAAGTAGGGGTACAGGGGAGTGCGACTCTGAGTGTGGAGCTTATTACTTGGGAGGAAGCACTTCTGGTCTTTAACACATGCCCGTAAATGCCACTGGGAAGATTTGTTAGTACAATTATCTGGAAAGATTTGTTGAGTACCTTTTCTGTGCCAGATATGTTAGGTAATAAGCATATTACAGGTGGCCTTTCCCTCACGGCTCCGGTCTGCCCTTCCTGGAGCTCCCTCTGTCTCCACCACACAGATGAGGAGACTGAGGCTAAGGGATTGAATCACTGGGCAAGCTGGGGAGGGTTGTGACCCGGAATCTGTCGGGCCTCGCTGCTCCTCCGCTGAGGTCAGCCCTCGCTGGGAGTCACTGCGTGAGGAGTTGGCTTTCTCTGAATCCCCCAGTGGGTGGATTTGGGCCTGGAAGACAAAGCTGGGGCTCCTGTTTGTGGCTTGTAAGGAGTGGTTGGTGTTTCCAGGGAGGAATCAACGCTGCTCTGGGGAACATGGAGGAGGACAACTGGAGGTGGCATTTCTACGACACCGTGAAGGGCTCCGACTGGCTGGGGGACCAGGATGCCATCCACTACATGACAGAGCAGGCTCCCGCCGCCGTGGTCGAGGTGATGGGCAGGAGGCTCTGGGTGCCCTCGTGGTCTGTTTCTAGTCAAAAAGAGTCCTGGAAAGGATGTAAGCAATTGAGGCAGATGTGGCCGGCCGAAAGAATGGTGATGGGCAGAGCTCACAAGAGGAGTCATTTTCCGTCACGAACTATGCATTACACGTAACAAGAAGACTTCTCTTTGATGAAGTGTTGACATTTTCATAAAATAGGTTACTTTGGGTTTGCAGATTTGTGTTAAAGTTGTTCAGTATAGATGAGCTATGAATATCTTGACTCCTTCAAGGTAATAAGGTTTTTGTTTGTTTTTATCTTTCACAGCTGGAAAATTACGGCATGCCGTTTAGCAGAACTGAAGATGGGAAGATTTATCAGCGTGCATTTGGCGGACAGAGCCTCAAGTTTGGAAAGGGCGGGCAGGCCCATCGGTGCTGCTGTGTGGCTGATCGGACCGGCCACTCACTATTGCACACCTTATATGGAAGGGTAAGACTGCCCTGTGCCCACCTGAGACAGGACATGTAGTGCTGGGGCTTACGGTGACAGCGGGGAATGGGTTAGCGTGCCCAGTGAGTCCGCCAGAGATTATGTAAAAAGCAACAGAGAACAGCGGTGTAGGACACATGCAGCGACTGTTGATGTGAAAGGACGAGGCATGTGCTGTGAGAAGCTGTCTCTAAGGCAATATGTTATTTCTTGTATCCATTTTGGAAAGTTGAATTGATAATCTTATATACTAGGTTTTTAACTTGGGATATGTGATACTCAAATATAAGAAAAGAGCAAGCAGGCCAGGCACAATAGCTCACATCTGTAATCCCAGCACTTTAGGAGACCAAGGCAGGAGGATCACTTGAGACCAGCCTGGACAACATAGCGAGACCCTGTCTCTACAAAAAGTTTAAAAATTAGCTGGGCATGGTGGTACATGCTTGTAATCCCAGTTACTCAGGAGGCTGAGGCAGGAGGATCACTTGAGACCAGGATCACTTGAGACAGTGAGCCATGTTCATACCACTGCACTCCAGCCTGGGCAACAGGAGACCTGTCTCAAAAAATGAAAAAAGTATTTTAAGGCTGTTTTACCACCTCTGAGTTCCTGAATGGGTTGGTTTTGTTTGTTTTGTTTTGTTTTGCTTTGTTTTTGAGATGGAGTGTCACTCTTGTCATGCAGGCTGGAGTGCAATGGCGCAATCTCTGCTCACTGCAACCTCAGCCACCTGGGTTCAAGCGATTCTCCTGCCTCAGCCTCTTGAGTAGCTGGGACTATAAGTGCACACCGCCATGCCTGGCTAATTTTTTGTATTTTAGTAGAGACAGGGTTTCCCATGTTGCCCAGGCTAGTCCCGAACTCCTGAGCTCAGGCAGTCCACCCGCCTTGGCCTCCCAAAGTGCTGGGATTACAGGCATGAGCCACCACACCTGGCCATGGATTGTTTTAATGTTAATTGTTATCACTGGACAAAGACTTGAGGTGACAATAGTTACTGGGTAATCAGGGTCAACTTTGGCGTGGCCAAATAATATTCTGAATGGTATCGATTCAGAATATTCAACATTCTGAACTTTGTTGTTTTCTGATGAATGGAGACAGACCATTAATTTGCGAGTTGTGAGAACACCAGTGCCTTCTCTGTGGCTGAGTGCAGGGATGAGTGTGTGGTGGGAGGAGAAAGCAGGTCCGTCCGGAGCAGGAGCTGTCATGTGGGGAGCTGGCCCAGGCTTACGAGGGCACCTCGCACCGGCTGAGGGAATAGCAGGTCCAGGCGGGCAGCGCTGTCCAGTGCCTACCTTTCTGCAGTGCTGCAGTCTGCTTGTCTGCAACCATCCACATTGGGAACTGCCAGCCACATGTGGCTGTTGCTAATGTGGCAGGTGTAGCTGAAGAGCTGAACGTTTGATTTATTTTAATTAATTAAGTGGTTATGTGTTGCCAGCAGCTCCCACCTGGGCTGTGACCCCATGGTCTGTGGACCTCACTCTGGCATCAAACTCTGAGCGGAGCTGCCTGTGGCCACCAGACAGTGTGGAGTGCCTCTTCGGGTTGTGTAGAAATAGGAAATGTGTCACCAAAATAGGAGCTGTTGCTGCTGCGTTCTCTAGTGCACCTGCCTTGTTTGTGCTGCTCGGTGTGGAATGCCTCTCGGGCTCTGACAGTGTCCTTGACTCTGTTGCTGATCTCCTTGGATTTACCTGGTCCATTTGGATCAGGTTCTTTCACCTATTCACACGAGCAAATACCACCTTAAAACCTCAAAGGTTGGCTTAACACTTCTTGCCCTTTTTTTTCCTTTCTTTTAGTCTCTGCGATATGATACTAGCTATTTTGTGGAGTATTTTGCCTTGGATCTCCTGATGGAGAACGGGGAGTGCCGTGGTGTCATCGCACTGTGCATAGAGGACGGGTCCATCCATCGCATAAGAGCAAAGAACACTGTTGTTGCCACAGGGTAGGACTCTAATTTCTACTTATTTCATTTATAAAAATGAATAACTTTCATTTAGAGTTTCTTTGTTTTAATGAAAATAAAGGTATTATAGAATAGCGGTTCAGACACAGGCCTTGATATAACCTTGTGAGGGTGATGGCCTCTCCCAGCCGTGGTTCCTCACCTGTAAAGGGTAAGGACGGGAGCACCTGCCTCAGGCGGTGAGAAAGCATGGCCCTCAGTAGACCGGAATGGCTGCCATCAGGTTCACAGCTTACCTGTCCCAATTTTAGATGAGGAAACTGCGGCCCAAAGAGTCCCATGGGGTTTTTTGGCAAAATCCCTCTTGTTTTAGTGGGTACTGGGTTAATACTGATTCCTGGGATGGATAAGTCCTTCTTCTCCACATAATGAAAATAAGTAACTTTAATTTTATACACTGTCAGTTACTTTAACCATTTTCAAAGTTAGAAAGTGTCAGTACAGCAAAGGAAAAAATCAGCAAAACTACAGGTTGGGAAAAAATATTTTCCAAACCATATATCTAATAATATCTTTGTATCTAAAATAGAAAAAAAAACCCTACTAAAAACAACCTTCTAAACCCTACTAAAAAACAACCCTACTGAAAATGGACAAAGGACTTGAATAGATATTTTTCCAGAGAAGACAAACATGGCCAATTGATGTATGAAAAAATGCTCAACATTACTGAGCACCAGAGAAATGCAAATTAAAACCCCAATGAGACATCATCTCATCTCACTCCAGTTAGAATGGCTGTTACCAAGAGGACAAAAGAGAGCAAGTGTTGGTGAGGATGTGGAGAAAAGGGAACCCTGTGTGCTGTTGGGGGGAAGGTAAATTAGTACAACTATTGTGGAAAACTCTGGAGGTTCCTCGAAATTCACAGGACTACCATGTGCTCTAGCAACCCCATTTCTGGGTGTATATCCAAAGGGCATGAAATCAGAAGCTCAAAGAGACACCTGGACCCCCATGTTCATTGCAGCGTTGTTCACAGTACCCGAGATATGGAAACAACCTAAATATGTGTTGGTGTTTAATGAAAATGTGGTGTGTATACACAACTGAATATTACTCAGCTGTGAAAACGAAGGGAATCCTGTCATTTGTGACAGCATGGATGAACCCAAAATCATTATGTTAAGTGAAACAAGCCAGGCACAGAATGACAGATACTGCATGTCACTTATACGTGGAATCTAAAAAAGTCAAAACTCATGGAAACAGAGTAGGACAGTGGTTGCCAGGG
>NW_022325878.1:0-10988 GCF_002776525.5 Piliocolobus tephrosceles | reverse complement strand
CCCTGGCAACCACTGTCCTACTCTGTTTCCATGAGTTTTGACTTTTTTAGATTCCACGTATAAGTGACATGCAGTATCTGTCATTCTGTGCCTGGCTTGTTTCACTTAACATAATGATTTTGGGTTCATCCATGCTGTCACAAATGACAGGATTCCCTTCGTTTTCACAGCTGAGTAATATTCAGTTGTGTATACACACCACATTTTCATTAAACACCAACACATATTTAGGTTGTTTCCATATCTCGGGTACTGTGAACAACGCTGCAATGAACATGGGGGTCCAGGTGTCTCTTTGAGCTTCTGATTTCATGCCCTTTGGATATACACCCAGAAATGGGGTTGCTAGAGCACATGGTAGTCCTGTGAATTTCGAGGAACCTCCAGAGTTTTCCACAATAGTTGTACTAATTTACCTTCCCCCCAACAGCACACAGGGTTCCCTTTTCTCCACATCCTCACCAACACTTGCTCTCTTTTGTCCTCTTGGTAACAGCCATTCTAACTGGAGTGAGATGAGATGATGTCTCATTGGGGTTTTAATTTGCATTTCTCTGGTGCTCAGTAATGTTGAGCATTTTTTCATACATCAATTGGCCATGTTTGTCTTCTCTGGAAAAATATCTATTCAAGTCCTTTGTCCATTTTCAGTAGGGTTGTTTTTTAGTAGGGTTTAGAAGGTTGTTTTTAGTAGGGTTTTTTTTTCTATTTTAGATACAAAGATATTATTAGATATATGGTTTGGAAAATATTTTTTCCCAACCTGTAGTTTTGCTGATTTTTTCCTTTGCTGTACTGACACTTTCTAACTTTGAAAATGGTTAAAGTAACTGACAGTGTATAAAATTAAAGTTACTTATTTTCATTATGTGGAGAAGAAGGACTTATCCATCCCAGGAATCAGTATTAACCCAGTACCCACTAAAACAAGAGGGATTTTGCCAAAAAACCCCATGGGACTCTTTGGGCCGCAGTTTCCTCATCTAAAATTGGGACAGGTAAGCTGTGAACCTGATGGCAGCCATTCCGGTCTACTGAGGGCCATGCTTTCTCACCGCCTGAGGCAGGTGCTCCCGTCCTTACCCTTTACAGGTGAGGAACCACGGCTGGGAGAGGCCATCACCCTCACAAGGTTATATCAAGGCCTGTGTCTGAACCGCTATTCTATAATACCTTTATTTTCATTAAAACAAAGAAACTCTAAATGAAAGTTATTCATTTTTATAAATGAAATAAGTAGAAATTAGAGTCCTACCCTGTGGCAACAACAGTGTTCTTTGCTCTTATGCGATGGATGGACCCGTCCTCTATGCACAGTGCGATGACACCACGGCACTCCCCGTTCTCCATCAGGAGATCCAAGGCAAAATACTCCACAAAATAGCTAGTATCATATCGCAGAGACTAAAAGAAAGGAAAAAAAAGGGCAAGAAGTGTTAAGCCAACCTTTGAGGTTTTAAGGTGGTATTTGCTCGTGTGAATAGGTGAAAGAACCTGATCCAAATGGACCAGGTAAATCCAAGGAGATCAGCAACAGAGTCAAGGACACTGTCAGAGCCCGAGAGGCATTCCACACCGAGCAGCACAAACAAGGCAGGTGCACTAGAGAACGCAGCAGCAACAGCTCCTATTTTGGTGACACATTTCCTATTTCTACACAACCCGAAGAGGCACTCCACACTGTCTGGTGGCCACAGGCAGCTCCGCTCAGAGTTTGATGCCAGAGTGAGGTCCACAGACCATGGGGTCACAGCCCAGGTGGGAGCTGCTGGCAACACATAACCACTTAATTAATTAAAATAAATCAAACGTTCAGCTCTTCAGCTACACCTGCCACATTAGCAACAGCCACATGTGGCTGGCAGTTCCCAATGTGGATGGTTGCAGACAAGCAGACTGCAGCACTGCAGAAAGGTAGGCACTGGACAGCGCTGCCCGCCTGGACCTGCTATTCCCTCAGCCGGTGCGAGGTGCCCTCGTAAGCCTGGGCCAGCTCCCCACATGACAGCTCCTGCTCCGGACGGACCTGCTTTCTCCTCCCACCACACACTCATCCCTGCACTCAGCCACAGAGAAGGCACTGGTGTTCTCACAACTCGCAAATTAATGGTCTGTCTCCATTCATCAGAAAACAACAAAGTTCAGAATGTTGAATATTCTGAATCGATACCATTCAGAATATTATTTGGCCACGCCAAAGTTGACCCTGATTACCCAGTAACTATTGTCACCTCAAGTCTTTGTCCAGTGATAACAATTAACATTAAAACAATCCATGGCCAGGTGTGGTGGCTCATGCCTGTAATCCCAGCACTTTGGGAGGCCAAGGCGGGTGGACTGCCTGAGCTCAGGAGTTCGGGACTAGCCTGGGCAACATGGGAAACCCTGTCTCTACTAAAATACAAAAAATTAGCCAGGCATGGCGGTGTGCACTTATAGTCCCAGCTACTCAAGAGGCTGAGGCAGGAGAATCGCTTGAACCCAGGTGGCTGAGGTTGCAGTGAGCAGAGATTGCGCCATTGCACTCCAGCCTGCATGACAAGAGTGACACTCCATCTCAAAAACAAAGCAAAACAAAACAAAACAAACAAAACCAACCCATTCAGGAACTCAGAGGTGGTAAAACAGCCTTAAAATACTTTTTTCATTTTTTGAGACAGGTCTCCTGTTGCCCAGGCTGGAGTGCAGTGGTATGAACATGGCTCACTGTCTCAAGTGATCCTGGTCTCAAGTGATCCTCCTGCCTCAGCCTCCTGAGTAACTGGGATTACAAGCATGTACCACCATGCCCAGCTAATTTTTAAACTTTTTGTAGAGACAGGGTCTCGCTATGTTGTCCAGGCTGGTCTCAAGTGATCCTCCTGCCTTGGTCTCCTAAAGTGCTGGGATTACAGATGTGAGCTATTGTGCCTGGCCTGCTTGCTCTTTTCTTATATTTGAGTATCACATATCCCAAGTTAAAAACCTAGTATATAAGATTATCAATTCAACTTTCCAAAATGGATACAAGAAATAACATATTGCCTTAGAGACAGCTTCTCACAGCACATGCCTCGTCCTTTCACATCAACAGTCGCTGCATGTGTCCTACACCGCTGTTCTCTGTTGCTTTTTACATAATCTCTGGCGGACTCACTGGGCACGCTAACCCATTCCCCGCTGTCACCGTAAGCCCCAGCACTACATGTCCTGTCTCAGGTGGGCACAGGGCAGTCTTACCCTTCCATATAAGGTGTGCAATAGTGAGTGGCCGGTCCGATCAGCCACACAGCAGCACCGATGGGCCTGCCCGCCCTTTCCAAACTTGAGGCTCTGTCCACCAAATGCACGCTGATAAATCTTCCCATCTTCAGTTCTGCTAAACGGCATGCCGTAATTTTCCAGCTGTGAAAGATAAAAACAAACAAAAACCTTATTACCTTGAAGGAGTCAAGATATTCATAGCTCATCTATACTGAACAACTTTAACACAAATCTGCAAACCCAAAGTAACCTATTTTATGAAAATGTCAACACTTCATCAAAGAGAAGTCTTCTTGTTACGTGTAATGCATAGTTCGTGACAGAAAATGACTCCTCTTGTGAGCTTTGCTCATCACCATTCTTTCGGCCGGCCACATCTGCCTCAATCGCTTACATCCTTTCCAGGACTCTTTTTGACTAGAAACAGACCACGAGGGCGCCCAGAGCCTCCCACCCATTACCTCGACCACGGCGGCGGGAGCCTGCTCTGTCATGTAGTGGATGGCATCCTGGTCCCCCAGCCAGTCGGAGCCCTTCACGGTGTCATAGAAATGCCACCTCCAGTTGTCCTCCTCCATGTTCCCCAGAGCAGCGTTGATTCCTCCCTGGAAACACCAACCACTCCTTACAAGCCACAAACAGGAGCCCCAGCTTTGTCTTCCAGGCCCAAATCCACCCACTGGGGGATTCAGAGAAAGCCAACTCCTCACGCAGTGACTCCCAGCGAGGGCTGACCTCAGCGGAGGAGCAGCGAGGCCCGACAGATTCCGGGTCACAATCCTCCCCAGCTCGCCCAGTGATTCAATCCCTTAGCCTCAGTCTCCTCATCTGTGTGGTGGAGACAGAGGGAGCTCCAGGAAGGGCAGACCGCAGCCGTGAGGGAAAGGCTACCTGTAATATGCTTATTACCTAACATATCTGGCACAGAAAAGGTACTCAACAAATCTTTCCAGATAATGGTATTAACAAATCTTCCCAATGGCATTTACGGGCATGTGTTAAAGACCAGAAGTGCTTCCTCCCAAGTAATAAGCTCCACACTCAGAGTCGCACTCCCCTGTACCCCTACTTCCTTTGGCTGTGTGTGCCCACCACCGTCTTACTCCTCAGAGAGTCCCAGAAGACAGCAGCACGGGGACAAATAAAACCCTTGTCCTTTCCTTCCCCACCCTAAATTCTGATTCCTCCTCTTTAGATGATCTCCTTTTCTTAAGGTGTTGGGGCGGTGGGGGTGGGTGGGGAGGAAAGTAGGCGAGATGGTCAAAGAAAACCCAAGTGTGACTGGAGTCCCAACTAGGAGTGACAACAAAGCTCCAGCCCTTCAAAGTCTCCAGGGAACAGGCTCCAGGGAAAGACCGCTGAGAGGGTAAGCTGAGTGAGCAAGACACAGCAAGAGGCCATGTGGCTGGAGCATGGGGAGAAGGCAGGAGGCTGCCCAGGTAGAAAGCACAAGGCTGTGTGGGACCTGCACAGAGTGGGAGCACGGTGGGGCACCTTTCTCTTACCTGCGCTGCAACAGTGTGTGACCTGGTAGGAAACAGCTTTGTAACACATGCTGTATTAAACCCTGCCTCGGAAAGGCCAAATGCAGCTCGCAAGCCTGCCCCTCCAGCGCCTACCACCACTGCATCAAATTCATGATCCACTACTGGATACTGAGCAGAAATCTGGAAAAGAAAAATTCACCTGTCAATCACGTGCTCCACTATGCCAAACACGAAGACGCTTGTTACAGTGAAGGAGCTTGACAAAGACAAAAGGACCACCTGCTAGGCACACAGGGCCTCCATCCTGTCCCGGGGCTGAGCCCTGAACAGTGCGGGGAGAGGGGGGCACATTCGCACGTGGAGAAGGGACCGACAATCAGATTCTATGAATGGTAGAAGGTCTGTCGCGTGGGATCAGACTGGGGACCACAACTCTACTTCAGGGCCTGTGCTTATGGCTGAGAAGGTGCCAAGGAATATTCAGTCGCTATTGTGAGCTTATGAGAAAAGAACTTCTCAGCAAGTTTCAGTTTTCCAACAGAGAGAGAACAGGCACACTGAATACCAAGGAACCCACACCTGAGTGGCCCACGGTCCTAATTTCAGTAGGAATTTTATCATCTATCACAGCAGATACTGTTCACTTTAATTTATTGCTTTATTTGATCTAAATTTAAATCTAGTTTATAGATACGTTAAGAGATATAAGTAAACGGCCGGGCGCGGTGGCTCAAGCCTGTAATCCCAGCACTTTGGGAGGCCCAGACGGGCGGATCACGAGGTCCAGAGATCGAGACCATCCTGGCTAACACAGTGAAACCCCATCTCTACTAAAAAAATACAAAAAACTAGCCGGGCGAGGTGGCGGGCACCTGTAGTCCCAGCTACTTGGGAGGCTGAGGCAGGAGAATGGCGTAAACCCGGGAGGCGGAGCTTGCAGTGAGCTGAGATCCGGCCACTGTACTCCAGCCTGGGCAACAGAGCCAGACTCCATCTCAAAAAAAAAAAAAAAAAGAGATATAAGTAAAAATGCTAACATCTATGTTTGTGTTTGTACTTGCAGTTAAGTACTACTACACTGAAAATAATTTCAGCATGCATTGGATACCTATGATAAATTTTTCTCTTATGTCTATGACTCATATGAAAAGAAACTGGTATAGATCCTTACCCCCAAGCCAAAAAATCATTTATAATGGAACAAAAGGCATGAACTTACGGAATCTGAAACTTTAGCAGATGCCCTCTTGTTCCCATCAACAGTGAAGTGAAAACCTCGGGTTCCTGTTTGCAACACTGTTGGCCACTGGTGACACAGAAGACACAGATGCAGAGGGTTAGTGTCCTGAAGGAACAGATGCTATGGGGGACAGTAATTTAAACTTCCCCTTGCAAACTGTTCCCCTTCTTATGTTCCCAGGTGCCCCTGTGCATCCAGGGAGCTCAGCTGAGACTCTCTACTTAACCCTGAAGGGCAGCCCAAGGGGCAAGGAAGGACTGAGCCCCCGGTCCTCCTTTCCACCCCGACTCGGCACTCCAGAAAACCAGGATGAAGCCTGTTTCCAAACAGGATACTCACTGACTCAGATACGACATGAAAAAGGCACACTTCCTCTCTAAAGTCTTAATTTATGCTACTTAGTGGAGAAGGGGAAGACATCTATATCGTATTACTGTATGTGGTATTTTGCAAATAATGAAGCATTTTAACTGGCTCCATCATAGCCCTTTCCACATTACAGTTCCAGTCGTCCATGAGGGCCTGAGGTCAGTTCAAAAGGCACTGGACACTGAATCAGGAGATCTGTATTCTGGAGCAGTAAAAGCTGACAGCCCAGAGGGACGAGGTGTCATCCCTTCATCACACAGGAGGACGCTGGATGCACACTCTCCCCTGCCTGGCTGCTCCTGGCTTTTTCCTGGCCAATGTCTACAACTTGACACATCTTGCTGCTTAAATTTTCCATCTTAGAAATCTTTACCCAAGAAGACTGGTTTTAGTGTTTAGTTTTTAGTGGCTGTGTGTAAGAGGTGACACTGTCCATGTGCTAAGGTTGGCCAGTCATTTAGAGGATACATTTTCCATTCTGCTGGGTGCATTTTAGAAGACCACTGAATAGTCTCAGAAATATCATAAAGAATAGTTTTAGGGGCTGGGCGTGATGGCTCATGCCTGTAATCCCAGCATTCTGGGAGGCCAAGGTGGGTGGATCACCTGAAGTCAGGAGTTCAAGACCACTCTGGCCAACATGGCGAAACCCCATCTGTACTAAAAATTAGCCAGGCATGGTGGCAGGCAGCTGTAACCCCAGCTACTTGGGAGGGTGAGGCAGGAGAATCACTTGAACCCAGGAGGCAGAGGTTGCAGTGAGCCTAGACTCTGCCACTGCACTCCAGTCTGGGCAACAGAGCGAGACAATGTCTCCAAAAAAAAAAAAAAAAAAAAAGAAAAGAAAAGAAAAAAAAGCTTTAGGAAATAAATACACTCAGCAATCAGAAGAGGGGATGTGAGAGATGCCTTCGAGTATTTAGAAATATTTGCAATTCAGAAATTACTTATTATGTGGAATAAAAAATTATTCTCCCTTTCTCCAATTTCTAGTCTGTTTTCATTGACATAAGCTAATTCAGTTTGTTTTTTCTTTTTTCAGAAAATGAACGAGAAAGAACAAATATTCTTCTACCTTAACATAATTTTTGACATGGTAAAATCATATTTTAAGAAAGAAGTCTTTGAAATAATTTTAATACAAATGTTCTTGAAACTTTTGTAAACTGCCCTATTAACACAGGTAACAGCACCAATAACAACAGTGTATTACACCAAATGTAAGTAGAAACAGTGAGATCACTAAATATTTATTTGTTCTTTCCAGTATGCTGACGTGGAATACCCACTGCCCGCCCCCCACCACACACACACAGAGCCAGCTTAAAAGGGGCAGCTCCCATAACACAACCGTGAACAAATTATCACGCTATCCTCCTGGGGACAAGGACACTCACCCTCTGTGTCTAAATCTAATCTGGGGCAGAGTTTTGAATTTGAAAGCCCAACTTTAAGCCAATTTCAGTCTTTAGATAAAACTGAAAACTAGTTTTATCACAAGAGTAGTCTTGTGTGCCAATTATCAATTTTTTTAGGAGAAACTATCAAACATTTCCTCTAAGAAAAAAATGGGGAACATATAAAAGGAATATTAGACCTTGCTTAACAATATGTAATTTCAGACGGCTGAATTAGGAGATGGAGGGGGAAAAGAAAGAAGTGCAGAGACATTAATCCCGCAATCTACCAAAGTGAGGGGTCCTCATCCAATCAAATGCAACTATAAATCATGAGCAAGAAACTCATCTGCATGTGCAACCCATACAATCACAGAAGCAGCCAGCGAAGAACCTAAACACGCATGACCGTATCAGGAAGAAGCAGAAGTAGGGTAGTGAACTAAATCCCCTCTCCAGGCAAGAAGTCTAAAACGGATAAAAATGCACCTGCACATCCGCTAAAGAAACAGCGGTCTTACAAATACCAGGAGTTGGTATCAGAAACAGGAATTGCTTTCATGGAAAATGAACTGGGGGCAGTGGTATACTCACTGATTCTTTTACAACTACGTGTAATTATTCTCACTAGAATTTTACTGTTTATTATTTTAAAAACGGATACTTAAAATACAGTTCAGCCAGGTACAGTGGCTCACGCCTGTAATCCCAGCCCTTTGGGAGGTTGAGGCGGGCAGATCACGAAGTCAGGAGATCGAGACCATCCTGGCTAACACAGTGAAATCCCATCATTACTAAAAATACAAAAAAATTAGCTGGGCGTGATGGCAGTAGTTCCAGCTACCGGGGAGGCTGAGGCAGGAGAATGGCGTGAACCCAGGAGGCGGAGCTTGCAGTGAGCCAAGATAGCGCCACTGCACTCCAGCCTGGGCCACAGAGTGAGAATCCCTCTCGGAGAAAAAAACAAATACAGTTCACACATGGTTACTGTGCACAGGCTGTGAGCCCTGGTTCACAAGAGCACCACCAAAGGTTTCAAACATTACCCACAGAAACCCACTAACCCCACGGAAAGACGGAACCTCAGAGAGGATTCAAGTAGGTCGGCTGGCTCTGGATCCTGGACTTGGCCCCTATCTAAAGACCCTTGGGAAAAATCTCTGAGACTCCCAACTGATATTAACATCCAGGTTTCATATCAAAACCAAGTCACAATTTTTCAAATAAATCAGCAAAAACATCATGAAGAATGCAGAATGGAATGCCACTATTGTTACACTTATCCCAAGAAGCAAAGCAAACGTTTACTACTATAATGGCCTAAATAATGTATTTCTAGAACATGATTAAACACATTCAGAACAATCCATTCAAAGAAATCAATTTGTCCTAGAACCCATATACTGGTTATTCATATTAAGGGATTTGAAAAACTTCACCTGAAGTAAGCAGTTAACCCAGTAATTATTTAAGTTTCTTGGTTTTACTTTTCCTCTGATTAAACTGCTTTCGAACAGTTTGCAAGCTGTGTCAGTGCACCGGGACATAAAAAGAAACCAAAAGCAAAATAAGTCTGAAAAGTTCGTCACTTGAAATCAGCTGTAAATATAGAATGATCAAAACACCACAGAACTGGCCAAAATGAGGTTAAAAAATTCTCTCTGGACTTTACTGAAATTGTCCTCAGCATCTATTTTCCAAACACATTTCACAGTTGGCTATTATGAATTTTTTTTCTGCTAATTTGACTATGCCGTTCCTTTGTAAACTCCAATTCTTCAAGAATAAAAGCCTATCTGAAATGCCGATAAATATACTGCTTGCAGGCAGAATTTCTATAGGAAAAGCTAACTTCATAGATAAAAAGACTTTTACAAAACCCAAGACTAAATTTTGGTTCAATTTTGCTATCTTGCCATCTTGTCTGAGGTGCCTCCGCCGCTGGCGGGGTCTTAGGCTGCAGAAGGAACACTGGGCACCATCTGGGTTGAGGACAAAGGCACCAGCCCTTGCTTTTCTCCAATCACAAGCTAAGGTTTCGCCTAAAAAGCCTCACTGACCATGGGCTTTACTTTCTGCCTGTGGACGCCCTCCAAGCAGCTCTTAAAAGCCCAAGATGCGGCAGGGGTCTCTGCTCAGTCAGCACCAACCACAGCAACACACTAGAACGTTTACATGCTTTCTGATGTTGACAGGACGGCAGTATGACTAATCTTCACATTTAATTCAAGGAGGTTTTTAATAAATATTTCAAAAAGGAGAAAATTGCACAATTACAGGCATAATTCAAATCAATATTGCTGAACGACTTGGTTCCCACTGAGAATTTTACTCTGCAATTTAAAATTACTTCATAATTAAGGAGGTGGGTGGGTAAGTTCATTCAAAAGAACCAAGCAATGAAACCTATCCAATTCAGCTTGATTAACTAAAACCCTAGAAGGCCGATTCCGAAGATGCAATCGTAGAGGGCACATTCAGACAAACTCACAAACTCAGAGAGCAAGGGCTCAGGGAAGTATAACCCTGACCATCATCCTGGACTCAGCCGAGCCCGGCCCTCGAGGCACTCAGCGCACAGGCAAGCACAGGTCCCGGCGTCCTCGCCCGGTCAGCGCGCTGAGCTCTCCGTCTGATTTTTAAAAACTGGTACAGATGGCCGGGCGCGGTGGCTCAAGCCTGTAATCCCAGCACTTTGGGAGGCCGAGGCGGGCGGATCACGAGGTCAGGAGATCGAGACCATCCTGGCTAACATGGTGAAACCCCGTGTCTACTAAAAAAATACAAAAAACTAGCTGGGCGAGGTGGCGGGCGCCTGTAGTCCCAGCTACTCGGGAGGCTGAGGCAGGAGAACCCGGGAGGCGGAGCTTGCAGTGAGCTGAGATCCAGCCACTGCACTCCAGCCTGGGCGACAGAGCGAGACTCCGAACCAAAAAACAAAAAAAAAAAAAACTGGTACAGCTGCTCTTAAACACTGACACATTTTCAGTGGCACAAGAGCCATCAAACACGACCCAAAGTTGAGACCCTTAACTTACAAGGTCCCGAAGTAGACATGCACAAGATTTGCGCTTTCCGGAAAGCAGAACTGCAAGTCTAAGCTCCGGCGCGCAGCGCTTCCCACCGGACACCCACCTGCCGAGCCCGGCCACTCCTCGCACCCACCCGGGCGGTTTCGCCCGCCCCACCCACGGGCTGCAGGCGCCCCCTCGGGACAACCCGCACAGGGGGCGGCAGAGGCCCAGCCCAGCC
>NW_022325877.1:0-2363 GCF_002776525.5 Piliocolobus tephrosceles | reverse complement strand
TGAGATGAATTCACAAATCACAAAGCAGTTTCTGAGTAATCTTCTTTGTGGTTTCAGTATGATTATATTTTCTTTTTTTATATTATTATTATTTTTTAATTATACTTTAATATCTAGGGTACATGTGCATAACGTGCAGGTTTGTTACATATGTATACTTGTGCCATGTTGGTGTACTGCACCCATCAAGTCGTCAGAACCCATCAATTCATCATTTATATCATGTATAATTCCCCAATGCAATCCCTCCCCTCTCCCCCCTCCCCATGATAGGCCCCATTGTGTGATGTTCCCCTTCCTCAGTCCAAGTGAGCTCATTGTTCAGTTCCCACCTACGAGTGAGAACATGCGGTGTTTGGTTTTCTCTTCTTGTGATAGTTTGCTAAGAATGATGGTTTCCAGCTGCATCCATGTCCCTACAAAGGACGCAAACTCATCCTTTTTTATGGCTGCATAGTATTCCATGGTGTATATGTGTCACATTTTCTTAATCCAGTCTGTCACTGATGGACATTTGGGTTGATTCCAAGTCTTTGCTATTGTGAATAGTGCCACAATAAGCATACGGGTCCATGTGTCTTTGAAGTAGAATAATGTGTAATCCTTTGGGTATATACCCAGTAGTGGGATGGCTGGGTCATATGGTACATCTAGTTCTAGAGCCTTGAGGAATTGCCATACTGTTTTCCATAATGGTTGAACTAGTTTACAATCCCACCAACAGTGTAAAAGTGTTCCTATTTCTCCACATCCTCTCCAACACCTGTTGTTTCCTGATTTTTTTAATGATTGCCGTTCTAACTGGTGTGAGATGGTATCTTATTGTGGTTTTGATTTGCATTTCTCTGATGGCGAGTGATGATGAGCATTTTTTCATGTGTCTGTTGGCTGTATGGATGTCTTCTTTTAAGAAATGTCTGTTCATATCCTTTCCCCACTTTTTGATGGGGTTGTTTGTTTTTTTCTTGTATATTTGTTTGAGTTCTTTTTAGATTCTGGATATTAGCCCTTTGTCAGATGAGTAGATTGCAAAAATTTTCTCCCATTCTGTAGGTTTCCTGTTCACTCTGATGGTAGTTTCTTTTGCTGTGCAGAAGCTCTTTAGTTTAATTAGATCCCATTTGTCAATTTTGGCTTTTGCTGCCGTTGCTTTTGGTGTTTTAGACATGAAGTCCTTGCCCATGCCTATGTCCTGAATGGTACTACCTAGATTTTCTTCTAGGGTTTTTATGGTATTAGGTCTAACATTTAAGTCTCTAATCCATCTTGGATTAATCTTCATATAAGGAGTAAGGAAAGGATCCAGTTTCAGCTTTCTACTTATGGCTAGCCAATTTTCCCAGCACCATTTATTAAATAGGGAATCCTTTCCCCATTTCTTGTTTCTCTCAGGTTTGTCAAAGATCAGATGGCTGTAGATGTGTGGTATTATTTCTGAGGACTCTGTTCTGTTCCATTGGTCTATATCTCTGTTTTGGTACCAGTACCATGCTGTTTTGGTTACTGTAGCCTTGTAGTAGAGTTTGAAGTCAGGTAGCGTGACGCCTCCAGCTTTGTCCTTTTGACTTAGGATTGTCTTGGCAATGCGGGCTCTTTTTTGGTTCCATATAAACTTTAAAGCAGTTTTTTCCAATTCTGTGAAGAAACTCATAGGTAGCTTAATGGGGATGGCATTGAATCTATAAATAACCTTGGGCAGTATGGCCGTTTTCACAATATTGATTCTTCCTATCCATGAGCATGGTATGTTCTTCCATTTGTTTGTGTCCTCTTTGATTTCACTGAGCAATGGTTTGTAGTTCTCCTTGAAGAGGTCCTTTACATCCCTTGTAAGTTGGATTCCTAAGTATTTTATTCTCTTAGAAGTAATTGTGAATGGAAGTTCATTCCTGATTTGGCTCTCTGTCTGTTACTGGTGTATAAGAATGCTTGTGATTTTTGCACATTAATTTTGTATCCTGAGACTTTGCTGAAGTTGCTTATCAGCTTAAGGAGATTTTGGGCTGAGATGATGGGGTTTTCTAAATATACAATCATGTCATCTACAAACAGGGACAATTTGACTTCTTCTTTTCCTAACTGAATACCCTTGATTTCTTTCTCTTGCCTGATTGCCCTAGCCAGAACTTCCACCACTATGTTGAATAGGAGTGGTGAGAGAGGGCATCCCTGTCTTGTGCCAGTTTTCAAAGGGAATTTTTCCAGTTTCTGCCTATGCAGTATGATATTAGCCTTGGGTTTGTCATAAATAGCTCTTATTATTTTGAGGTACGTTCCATCAATAACGAACTTATTGAGGGTTTTTAGCATGAAGGACTGTTGAATTTTGTCAAAAGCCGTTTCTGCATCTATTGAGATAATCA